>NC_084719.1:13854260-14154260 GCF_033807575.1 Cydia pomonella | reverse complement strand
ATTTATTCTATTCACTTATTTCCGGCAAAGGGATCTTCTTTGACGACCGAATGCGTACAAATAAACCTAATTCCATCGAACAATGCGATGGTTCTTTTCAATTTAACAAATTAAAGGGCTCTCGTGAATTTCGACACTTGGCCCAATAAATTTTGTTTATTAGCCCTTAAATATTGTTTTATAGATCTGTAGGGAATAACAGATACAGGTTAATGTTGCTCTTTGTTGGCTTGAGCGGGAATTAAAATGTAGTGGTACCTATGAGTTTTAGGCAACCTTGTGAGCCTTGACCGGCTAGCAATGAGTTGCATTCTCGCGCGCGGCTCCATACTTGAAGTCGCACTAGGCTAGATGTATGAAGTCGCGCGCGAGAACGCAACTCTTTCTAGCAGGTCTGATGTTCAGTAGAGTTAACCCTAGACTAGGGATCGTCTTATTCACGACGACGCGTGATGCCTTGGCTAGTATTGTGACGTTATTAAATGTTAGAATTGACAAATCTGCGCGTCATTGTGGATGACACGAACTAGGTTTACTAATAGTAAACCCACTTAGTCCCAGTTGACTTTAAATATGTAGGTAGGTACACTTGGATTCTAAGAATCCTAATCCAACAATAAAATCCATTTAACCTTCCAACCCAAAAGGTAAACTAGGTGGTCAATTCGTTTTTTTTTTTTTTAATCTAATATTGATATGTTATTTGATATCTGTGCATATCAATAACAGAGGAGATTTTTATATAATTCTAATACGCGTCTTATTGAGATACGTCCAGTTTCCACGCGACGTTTTCCTCCATCAAAGCGAATGGTAAATATCAAATTATTTGTTACGGAAACTCCTTGCTGACGCAATTGATATTTTATTTCCAATATTTTCGTAAAAGTTTTTCCTATTTATACCACGACTGTGGCAAAAAACCCCTCAAGCTGACTCATGACAGAAAGGTCACAAAATCTCCGAAAAGAAACACTTTATTTCTATTTCTAGATGTTTTTAGAAATTTGGAACTTCACGTGGGTAGTATATGTTCCTATGCTACCCGTCATCAACCTGTATTATTTGTAATACCTAGTACCCGTACCTAATGTACCTTACACAGTTACGTATTTAATGAAATTAATATTAAATCAACCATATATTATATAAACCAGAGTTCCTGGAAACCTTTAACAACCGATGGTGTGTGATGTTTTGGTTGGCAAAATAATAGTTATTAGAACTATATGCCAAGGCTCATTGAGTCTGCGCTGGCATTCTGCTTAGTTAAATTTATATAATGATGTCGGAATTTCATAAAGGGCAGAGCACACTGGCTGCGTGTGAGTAGCGTACGCTAAGTAAAATGATAGATCCGTGCACGCACACGTCACGCCAGCGGTATGCGATGTCTCATAAGGATCTTGTTAGGTTAGTTCATATAAATCACAGACCACAGATCTGTATAATACAACATGCACGTACACGTCTACGCACCCGCATCCGGTGTGCACAAGCCTATATAATAACCAAATGGTGAGAGACTGGAAAAATAATAGTAGCTCCAGTTTAAAAGTTTTTAACAGTTCAACAACGCGCTTTGCTACATTTACTACAACCTTTTTTCTACTCGTCGACTGTAATGGTTGAAT
Organism: Cydia pomonella; assembly: GCF_033807575.1. NCBI lineage: Eukaryota > Metazoa > Arthropoda > Insecta > Lepidoptera > Tortricidae > Cydia > Cydia pomonella. The sequence goes on along the minus strand of NC_084719.1, from coordinate 14,152,626 downwards.
TAAGATTTCGTAAACTATAATTGCGTACTTTTCATGTATGGGCTGCAACTCAACTATAAGATTCATTTCAATACGCTGTAGTCGCCTGTAAAAAAAAATACCAATCACGTTTCGCTACGCTCCCATTGAAAAGACTAAACGGGCGCGGGGCGCAGGGCAGGAGTCGCGCGTTTATGTCTGTCTACATTTTTATCTACTGAGATACTTACCAATTTTCATTAATTATTTAGGCTTTATAGTAAAACAAGTTTTATTTTAGATGACTAGTAGAAAGAGTATTGTATACAATAGTGATATAATCAAGCTTTTTAATCTCGTACCTTACATAGGCAACTCAGGAAGCTTTATTGCCTAACACGGTACTCGACTGAAAAGCTCTCTATTATATCACGATTGTATAAAATACGTTTTCGTCGCTTCCAACTATTGCGTTTGTACACAGACTCCACTCACAGAAGTTCGGTAGAGCACAAGGAGCGAAGCTCTTTCTTTCTGCCTGAGTCTGAGCGAAGTAAGTTTTCAAATATAGATCGTGTCATTCACGACGACGCGTGCCTTGACTCATAAGTAGGGTTTCTGGTTTCTCGACCACTTTCATTTCTCGAGGCACGGGAATTCTCGACCAGGATTTCTCGAGTTTCTCGAGTATCTTGAGAAATTTCGAAAGGCTCAAAATACATGATATTATTTTCATTTTTTTTGCTTTATTACAAATCAGATGCAGAAGTCTTAGGTGAGATCAATAATCATACAAATGGTAAATTTTTAATTACCATAAATTGCACTTAATAATCAAAAATTCAACAATAAACAAACAAACTATAGTCTATAGGTGCAGGCGCCGGTTATGTAATATGCTATAGTATATTTCTTTAGGTATTTAACGAAATGTACACAAACCCCAATATGGTGTTTTATTAGGCAAGTATATTCAAGTGAATTAATTTAACTCGATGTGACAAACTTACAGAAGATTTATTAATATAGGTACTTACTCAACGTAACAATAAATCTGCTAAAATTGTGCTATTTTGCCAATAGATACATTCCTATTCCCGGGATGATTTGATTTATTAATAGTAAATTAGTTTTGTAATATTTGTTATTACATGGCCCTGTAATTCGTCTTTTAGCATTAGAAATAAGATAAGCGATCTAATCCTGGCGTGTTTTTTCATTGAAAAACATGTTTGAAAAATAAGTCAAGGCAAAAAATGTAACAATTATTAATCATATACATTTTTTAAAGCGTTTTTAATAAAAGACGCGTCAAGATTGTTTACCTTTTTCTAATGCTAAAGGAAGCATAGTAATGAACCTTAAACAAGACGAATTCTTTAGACATTTGAGGATAGTAGTTCAAATGTTACATAATATAAAAATCTGTTGAAGCCAGAACGATAGGAGACGGATCAATGGTTGGTTAACTAATAAATGTTTAAGTACCTGAAAATGTTAAATAAAACATTGTTTACATTTATTTCATTACCTAAAGAAATACACTATGACACATCACGTGTTATACGCGTGTTTTCTTTTTACTATAACAAGAGATTTATTTCTCGAGTTCTTGATTGAGGCATTTAGTTTTTTTTTTTCCCGCTTCTTTTCCGCGTCCGAATTTCTCGAGATTTCTCGCCTCGAGAATTCTCGAGCAGAAACCCTACTCGTAAGGTCATGTTATTAAAGGTTAGATTTGTCAAATTTACGCGTCATCATGGATGACACGAACTAGGGATACGAGAGTTCTTGCCCTATGTATAACGGTCTTGCTAACAAAAAATTGTATATGCCTCTTTTCACACATTGACCTTAGGTGTAGCCAATAATTACATATGGTTATAGGGGAAACTAGAAACAACTGAGCTACCAAAGCTTGTTCGACCCCGGTGTCTCTTGTTCAACTTTTTCTTTTAAAACTTATGTTTACTGTAAAATAATGCTAACTTTGTTGTTACATTCGTCTTAGATCAGTGTAGTTTTTTCTCTTTTGTTTTCATTATATAAATCTTTAAAAAGCTATATTAAATATGTCAAGAATTTTATAACCACTTAATAACATTGTATCTACTCCTTATTTATTCAATAAACAATTTGGCATCACTATTGAAAAATTTCACAGTTTCAATTAGCGTGATAATTTGTGGAGCAAAGTGTAAAATAATTAGCATCCATCGGACGAATTTAACTGTAACTAATTAGGCGTTAAATTGTCTCACACCGTACCTCATCGCTATGCAAGCATATTAAACCTCGTATCTTGCTCAATCTTGTCAATTTAAATTGTACTTTACGCCCTACATCACATGATTCAAGTTCTAAAACAATGGAAATGAGAAGCACGAAGTTGTAGACCAACTGGGAAATTTGTGTAATATTTCATTCATTAATGCATGCTCATTCAACTGTGCAATTGTACACCTTGGTTCAGGAAGTGTGTTTGGGAAACTTCACGCGCCATATTTAATAAAGGTACCTATGTAAATATGGAAGATCCAGTACATATGCAGGCTAGACTGTTGGCTACATTCGACGCTAACGCTTAAAATTCAAATTTGACCGGAGATTGCTTAGTTCGCCAGACTATATGGTCTGCTTAGCATATGCTCTGTCTTTTTCGATCCAGTTCATCCAGTAGAGATGCAAAAATAGGTTCGCAAAATCCACGTTGCTTTTGCAATCGCTGATAGCAATGCCTGCAAAGGTTCCATCCTTATCTTAAGGAGTTGAGCAATCCTTAGGTGGGCTACACAGACGCCAATCTTGTATGTATAAAAATGCAAGGGAACACATAACTGGTATATGGTTATAAGTGTATCTTCAAACTCTAAAGGTCCAGGTCGAGACATAAGGTGAACTAAATTTATCTAGTTCAAAAACTACCTTATGTTCCACACAATAGAGTTGCATTCAAATATTTTTGATGCCTACGCCTTTGTGTGTGCACTAAAGAGGTGCAACTAACAAGGCAAATATTTGACGTCGATGCCTTCAAAGTTTCGGAAATCCTATTATACACGCGGATAACTAAACTATACTCACTGGGTATTTGTAGTTTATGTGAGTTTTTTGATGGTATTACTCCCAAGACACAAGAAGCGCACATCGCCAAGAAACACGTATTTCTAATCGTAGTACCTATTTTGTTCAACTTATTCTTAATCAATATAATAATTTAAAAAATCTTCCGTAGCCAAAAAAATAAGAAAATAGGCCTCCTACTTACTTTAAAGGCCTCCTTCAAATTTCACATAAACTATTTATCGGGTTGTTTCCTAAAAGAGCTTGTGAGGGTTGATTCCACATAGGCGACTGCCTGACCCAATCTAAAGCATTGATAGAATTAGCTCGGGTTATATTCGTAAGCTTCAAGAGACTTCTGTCTCTCTGAGCCGAGATTCGAACCAACGTCCTTTGTCTTGAAAGATACTTATAACTACCACTTTTTACACCGTGTCCTATATTAAAATCGTTAAATAGTTACAAGTTAATGGTGGTTGGCTCGTTGGGTCGATGACATTCGGAAGATAGCGGGTCACTACTGGATGAGATTAGCTCAGGACCGGGATAAATGGCGTACTTGAATTGAACACAGGCCTATGCTCAGCAGTGGACAAGAAAAGGCTGATATTGTAATGATGATGAGAATGTGTCAGTGTAGGTATCTGTACCAAAACCAATAATGTTCTTCCGATATCAACCTATGTCCAAATATATTGCGCAAAATTAATTCGCATCATATTCCAAAATTGAAAACGCTTCGATGACCGTTGATTAACCACTTCCCACTGATACGTGCACAAGTACCTTTCCGGTCACGTAACGGAATATGTTAAATTGACATGAGTTAATTAATACCATCCACTCTGTGGCTAGGCGGATGATTTACTAAATTTGATGCAAAATAAATCAGTCATCGTTCAAGCGATTTTATAGTAATAAATAGGTAGGCTATCGTAATGTTCCTGAATATGCTTGGATGACGTATTTTGGTGTGACACTGATGCTTAAAGCCAATAAGCCACGAAATATCATCATACCAAAATCAGCTTACACGAATCTAGGAATTGGCTTCCATTTTCATTAATATTCCTAGAATCCGAATCAAACTAAGTCAACTTTGCACCGATTTGAATAGAACAAAGTTAGGGTGTGTGATTACAAACATCATATTTTCATTAAAAAAAATTACGTACATAAAATAATTATTTTTTCTTGTATCATGGGTGTATCTTTTTGTTTGAGGCTTACGTCCTCAAAAAAAGAGACAGAAAATTGTGGACGTTCACGAAAGTTCTTAATTTCGGAAATAAAAATACAGTTTTATTTAGTACACAATCCAATTACACGCCCTTAGTTTAATCCGATTCTAACACAAGTATTTATTTAAAGTATTTAAACTTTATTGCATAATTACAATCAAGGTAGATTTAAAGTCTGTGAAAGTTAAGGCATTCTCCACTATTCAAACTTTGGGTCCAACAAAAACTTGTAATTGGATTGTGTACTAAATGAAACAGTATTTTTGTTTCCAAAATTAAGAACTTTCGTGAATCTAATGTCCACAATTTTCTGTCTCTGTTTTTGACAACATAAGTCTCAAACAAAAAGATACACCCACCATACAAGAAAAATTTAGAATTACAAAATAGATATGAATTAATAAATAAATCAAAATCAACTACGTCCCTTTCGATAACGATTTATATTTAATTGTATTTCCTAGTATTAGGACTGTGTAGTGGGACGCTAGAGGAGGACGTTCGGGAATTTAATAAACCTTTTACATTTCTCTGTGGTAAAGTTAGCGACACTAGTAACGCTTCAGCGCTGGGCTCACACCGGTTCTTACCTTCTCCTTACTGTGTATGTAGTATTATTGCCATGCCCATACCTGCAAACAAAGTTGAAACGATTAAAATAAACTGAATTAAGTACTTCATGAGACATACTGTGAAAAATTGTGGGAGTGTGCATTGGACAGTACCAAATTGCGGCACAGAGGAGAGAGCGGCTAGAAAAACAATTAAAAAAGATACTTCATAAATTAAAATATATCCTCCCACAAGCTTTGTTCTCGCGCCTACTTGGATGTTTACTTGCCAAAATACTGATTCGGTGTCCTTTTAAGCGTTACTTTATCCTGATTTTATTATAGTATTGTATACAATCGTTATATAATAGAGAGCTTTTCAGACGAGTACCGTGTTTAGGCAAGGAAGCTTGCTGAGTTGCCTGAAGTAAGGTACGGGATTGAAAAGCATGATTAATGATTATATCACTGTAGTATGCAATACTTTTTCTACGAGCCATCAAAAATAATCCTTTTTTCACTATAAAACCTAACTAAGCAATGAAAATTGGTAAGTATCTCAGTAGATAAAAGACATAAACGCGCCAGCCCCCGCCCGCCCGTTTCCTGTTTAGTCTTTTCTATGAGAGCGCGGCGGCACGTGATTGGTAATATTTTTTTATAGTTGACTACAGCGTATCGAAACGCATATTATAGTTTAGTTTGGTGTCCATACATGAAAAGTACGTAATTATAGTTTGGTATACTAAATCTTATTTCAACCATTACTTACAGTCGACGAGTAGAAAAATGATATTATTCTTTAAAAAAGGAATACCCTGTAAATTGTATTTGTTTTGCTTACAGGTACCTAGCAAGCAGTACCTAGGTTTTGCTTACAATATCTTCTTTTTATATACTTAGACTGACATAGTGCGCAAACATCGCGTTGCTGCAGCCATCCTGTTATTTCTGCTTTAGACCGGAAGTCTGTCCAACTCTCGTATTTTCCCAATAGCTTTTGTTTAGTTTCCGGGCACCGTTATTCTAGTTAATTGTTATAACACGAGAGTTTCAACTTTGTATTTTGGCAGGTTGCGACATCGCAAATGGGTCTATATACTTTGGCGTTAGATTTGGCTAAAGAGCGTTAGATTTCTGTTCTGAAGAGCTCCTTCCTCATTCTGGGCAGTATAAATACTATAAGTATTCAAATCTGTTACGAAAATACACGTTTTCGAAACTCACAGCCCGATACGAAAAATTATTAAGACACGTTTAAGATCTTGGAATTGGTTGTGATCTACGATATTTCTAACATCAAAGTGACATTGGTTGCCCGAATCGAGCTGCTTCTGTCAATTATACAACATACAAACGATATCTAAATGAGAACTTATCTAAACCAGAACTTATCGTTATCGTATCTCATTCTTCGAATCGTGCCGTCAGTGGAGGATTTTTATAATATGTGTACGCTGAAATTGCGCTTACTTATTATTTATTATGTACAGTCAGCATCAATAGTAGCGGATGAAACAACGCGCCAAAAGTATCTGATATTCCGGATAACTTTTCCAAATATAGATAAATCTCTAAAATTTACATTCAAAAGTATATCTTTTACCGTCTTAATTGTTCTACATATATAACCACCACATTTTGTTAAGCTGTTTCAGAATGGTAGATACTTTTGAAACCTTGTTTGATCCGCTACTTTTGATGCTGACTGTACACAGTACGACAGTAGGGAATTATCTTACCACCAATAGATTGTGTGATTCACGAAGACGCGTGCCTTGACTCGTATTGTCATATTATTTATTAAAGGTTAGATTTGACAAATCTGCGCGTCATCGTGGTTGACACGAACTATAATTTTATTGAAATGAGACGATAAAGATATCGACAACAAAATCTAAATCGGTCTAAATATGATTTATTTTATATATTACTATAAAAATTTCCCGCGACTTTGCGTTTATTTCTGTGATAAAAACTATCACAATAACAAATTTCATCTGCATCGGTTCGCCGGTTAAGAGTCCGCAGCACGCTCGGTTCACCATACAAACGTAGTTATAGATTACTCTGACCTTTATACATACATTAGGACAAGCTATAAGTATCTATGCCTGTAATAAAATTAGTTTATGTAGCTTCAGATACCTACAATAGTTAAAATAATACAGCGAACGTAAGTTTTTCATACAAAACTTGATTTTGCTCTATTTTCTTTGTATTATAAGCTGGAACTATATAAACTAATTACAGGCATAGATATACCTCATATCATTGTATGTGCAAAATTTCATTACAATCCAACAGGCAGTTTTAAAATGAGAACGAAACTGCGTTTGTATGGGATTCCGCATTTATAATATTTGCGGGGATTGCCACTGTTTGTATCCAACTTACTATAACAAATTCACAATACATTTGTAATAATAACTTGAAAGGGGATTCGTGACACGTGAATGATAGTCATAAAATGAGAAGTGTTTGAGAAAGGTCGAATGCGCTCCGGATTGTGCAATAATCACAAATTGCATTGTTAGTTGTAACTTGTAACAGCTACGTAAAGCAGGCTACGTAACCCAATTAAAATACAACAACTGCAATTAGACATTTTATTCTGTTATAGAATGTTGATAACTTTAATGAGAAGTGTGATATACTTTCTTTGTTGTTTATCTCATTCGTTATGCAATAGTACATTACTATAGAGAACGGGAAACGAATGGATGCAGGCCAAGTAGATATAGACGGCCGAGCGTAGCGAGGACGAATAAGGATACGCGGCCGGCAACCCCGTTTCTTGACGAGATTTGTATAGTGCTTTTCTCAAACTTGCAATGAAATTATAAAAAAAAAAATTGGATGATGATGATTGTTTCATGTCCTACTATGATAGGTTATTCAGTGCGTCGGGTTTCGAAGGGGAACGAAAATTTGATTATTTTTGCATTACGACGCACGGTTTAGGAGATAGAGCCCTATCTCCCAGAAATAATATTTAACAAACACAAAAAAGAAAAAAAAGACAAAAAAAGAAAAAAATAGACAAAAAAAAGCATAATGGCAGAATTTGCTTATAGGTTTTTTAAGGTTGAATGCCAAGACGTGCCATAATTTGACTTTAAAAACAAAAGAAAGGCTGTATGAAATTCCTTTACATAATATATCATCTTCACTCATCGCACCTGATATGTGTTATTTCCGGGCCTAATTTGAAGTAAGTCATGTCAACATTTCATTACAAGTTTGAGAAAATCATTTTGCAGTACGGTTAATGACGGTAGTTTTTATTAAAGGTAACTAGCGACCCGCCCCGACTTCGCACGGGTTACATAAATCCTTAATAAATTACAAACCTAAACCTTCCTTAAGAATCACTCTATTGATAAGTGTAAACCACATGAAAATCCGTTCAGTAGTTTTTGAGTTTATTGCGAACATACATACAAACAGACAATTAAGGCCCCCCCTGCAAAGTAATCGGTACAATCATTAGTTTCATTTGACGTTATTTATAAATGCATCAATAGTTATTAATCGTTATCTTTCATTTTTATTTATGTATTTGTAAGCAAATCGGGACTGGAATGGAACCTCAGGTGGCATGAGCTTTCTCTGCCAAAAATGTGGGAGGTTGTGCCGCTCACGCATCGGCCTCCACAGTCACCTAACCCGCTGTCTAAATAGCAATGCATAAATCGTCTGCAATAGACGCAAAGGCCTGTGATGATTTGTAAGTAAGGGATAACAAATACATCAACTAATTGAGGGTTGTAAAGTTCTTAGAGCCTTATCACATTGAGTGCCGGGAACCCGATCGGTGGGCGCTCTGTTCGTAGTCGCTTTCCTCTACAAAGCGGGAAAACGCTAGAATCGGCTACGCGTGTAGCGCTACGAAAACGTTAGCAGTGAATGCGTTATAAGGGGGATTGACTTTATACATTTAGAAATCTGTTCCATAGGTCAAAAATCTTTTCTTGTCTTGTTTCTGCCCACTATGTCACAATTGTATTTCCGTCTTATATCAAATTAATAAAAAAGTCGAGTGCTATCTTGTATATCTTTCTAGCTGTAGATTATATTTTACTTGAGAAAAATTAGAAACTAAACTTCATCTCACACAAAAACCTCCACTTCGTCACATTTTTTGGAAACAAATACAAGAACACGAAAATAATTTCGACCCTTATATTATGACAATACCCTATTTGCTTAAAGTGATAGACATATCTCGTCATAAAATGTTAATATCTTCATTTAAACAGCGATTAGAATAATATAATGAAAAATATCCGTCCAACGCTTTAAATAATGAATGTTAATGAAGTGTAAATGTAACCAGACGTTCCTTAATGATACCTATTGTTTTGGCGTAAATTTGCCAGATATTGTATATTTTGTACCTACTGCAATGATATTATGTTCATCACTCCTACGCAGTAAGCGTGCTATTTCACTCAAGTGCAGCGGGAGCTAAAGTCTATTTTACCCCCACGGGAGTTATATTCTATTAAATTATGTTACTAACTCATACGAACCGAGTAGATTAGTGTAAAATTAAAATGCTTATTTCAAGTCAAGGTATCAATGAGTTTTACTTATGAAATACTGACATTCATAGTTTATTTATTTTGATTAATTTAATAGCTGTTTAAAATATTTAAAACAATTTTCAATCGTGGCAGAATGCCGGATGGGTGTGTGCCTTCAATGCCAAACCTGTCTGTAATGTCACCGTATTTAAGAATCATTTCGTTATAATTTCGTTTTTTTCTTCGCAAGTGTGATGAAAAACATTGTGTGTAACTCCGGTGGTAAGATTATTGCAAACTCGAGTCTCCAGCCTGCGCCTGTCGTGCATCAAAAGACCTCGTTTGCAACATTTTACTTACCCCCCCTCATTGCACAATGTACTATAATAAAACGTTAGTGATAAACTTCAGTAACGCATGTGGAATTGCAATATCTTATTCACCCGTATTAATTATTTTAGAATTACACGTTTTCGTTTGCGTAGAAAACTCCTTGGTCGTATATTATATTCGTGGGTTATTTTCCGGGATAAATAATAACCTGTGGTAACAAGCTAACTAATCTATTTGAATGTTAGAATTCATCCAAATCTATGGAGTACTTTTTAGTTGAAAGGGTAACAAGGAGACAAATTCATCTTCAACTCGCATTAATAATATTATCAGAATATATTAAACCCGCTTTCATGAGAGTACAGACACGTCTAAACTCGAAACAACTATACTAAATTCACCAATTCGCCATACTCTAAAGTGGAAAGTGACATTTCGCAATTTGTATGCAGGGCCTCAGTCGGTGTCGTCATAAAGCGGGCACTCCCCGCTGCATCGTTAATGTTAGCTAGAAATTGTTTTATTCCACAACTTTGGATACAACTAGATAACAACGCCATTATTCAGACATCGCACTGCCAAACAATAGAGTGTAAATATAAACGATGTTTGATGTTAGGATAGTGTTTTGTTTTGCCTGTGACGTCACGCCTGCAATGCTGATGAAAAGTAGTTCAATAATGTTAACGCGTACTCCGCGCCGCACGAGTGGTGTTCGATTTTCTTTCTCACCTTTATTACTTCGGATATTATTCCTCTTTTGTAAAAAGATTTCTTATTACACAAAATTGTGTCGAAGAATGTATATAATATAATATTAATAAACAGAAACATTTAAATGTGCCTAACAATTTTCTTTTCACGATTCCACAAAAACAATAAAAACAGCTTGTTACTGGTACGAACAGTTGCCGCGTTACAAAAAGTTCTATCCGTTTAGCAGTAGTTAAAGGAAACTTTAAAAATATCAACAACGTAGAATAAGAAAAGTTCCGTCGAAATCGTTGCCAACGATCGGGAGGAGAAAACAATTAGACCAGAAACATGTTTTGTTATAGACGCTTTTAGTTTTGAGACGAAATAAGTTCTACCTAAGTTCGGCACGGTTCGGTTACACCGCTCGTTTGGATTGCGGGGTGCAGAACGAACTGTACGAACTTTACAAACATATCAGTATTATCAGTAGTAAAACAGTTTACCTACTATACTCGTAGCTGTGTTACTACTTCACTCTTAAATGGCTCTCATCAAAGGTAGTGATTTAAGAATTAAAATTCAGAGACAGCAGGATACCCTATACATAATTTTACTAATATCGGACCGTAACCGGTTTTTTGCCGAAGCCGAATGAAACTTCGGTCGAGTTCTAGATTTTACAACCACGCGTCGATCGTAGTCGTAGACGAGCATGTACTGATATGGTACTTACAGCCTGCTTAATGTAAGCGTAAGCGGTCATTTCCTAATTGACCACCTGGAATGCCATCTCTCATTTATTAGCAATTAGGTTATGTTGACTTGGACGCGAGATTACACTGAATCTCGTATCGTGCGGTAGTCTCTTAAAGTTCTCAGACGGAATAAGATTTAACTAAGTTCTGCTGTACTGCTCGGTTACACCGCTTGTTTGAATTGGAGTACAATGAACTTCTACAACTTTGCTCACATCGTCAATAATACGTACTACCTACTTCAGTAGCTCTGAATTACTAGTTCTATCATTATAATTTAGTACCGCAAATTGTGTCGTAATAGAACACGTTTTAAATCGACTTGCAATATGTTTGTTTAATTACTCAACGGTGATGTGAGAGGACAAGGCACTGATTTATCGAGCACATCACCAACACAGTCCGCTAGCTAAATTTAGGCAGTTTTCAAATTGGCGTGCAGTCGAGTATAGGGCTCTCACTACACGGAAATAATGTTGATTGGTCGTTCGACTATCGAAACCGAAAGTCGTTGCGACGCTCGTTAAATCGGCTCATACGCGATTTGTTTGACTGAGTATTCATGTCAAACGCAGATACTATTACTGAACTTGATATTTGCACACAATAGAATAAACATTTGAACAGAATACAAATATCTAGTTTACATTCATTATGCTACAGGCGGCCGACGTTTGCGTAAGAGCGAAATTGTAAACGTTTTAACTTAACCGAAAATTGGTATTTTAAATGTTGCCCGCGATAGTGATAATTAAGTGGTTTTGTAACTTTGTTGCTGATTTAGATACAAATGCGTTTTAATGAGATAGTATAATGTTAGTAGGGAGTTTGCTCCTTTTTAACGCGATATTGCAAAAAAACAAGATAAGAAGTTATTAAAAGCTGACTGGCACATTTTTTTGTTTTTAATACCTACTCTTTTCGCAGGTAATTTTCACAAGTTATGCAACAGATTATAAAAATTGTTGTTATACTTAGTGGGTATTTAAACAGAATTTTGTCTACCGTATATTATTCAAATTCTAATGCGCAGTCTAATCATTAGCTCAAGATAATTGCTAATTGCATGTTCTGTTCCGAAGTAACATCTTGAAATTTCATTAACTACCTGCACGGTTCACACTAATGCAAGTTTGCACTCATTACAAAGACGTAGTGAATAATTGTACACTTAAGACTTGAACAAGAACGTATTCATATCGCCTCTTCGAGCACGGGCGAGTCTAGTTTTTCCATGAGCCAGTATAACGTGACCTCATCATCTGTAATAACTCGTAGATTGCCCTTATATTGGTTTGTGTAAACTCTGACTCGCCCGTGCTTGGAGGGCGATTAGAATGTAACTCAGGTGTGAACTGGAGCAACCGCAACAATCTATTGAGGTTGTCGACGCGTTTAAGGAAAGGTGACGTTTTGCTGCAGGCTTACAATCAACACCTTAAGTATTAAGGTACCTGTTCAGTATGCAAGGGCACAGGGAACGTAAGTTAAAGACGAGCGCTGCTTTGAGACTGGTTTTTATTTTACCCTCCACATGCTAATTATATGACAATTCCCTTTTTCAAAAACAGAAAAAGAGAAGAAAAAAAATACAGACTATTACACGTAACAATCGCTTAAATATAAATTATGACTGAGTAAAATTTTACGCGTAACATAAAATATAAGTTGACATAAATTATTTACTTATTGACTATTAATACATTCCTTTCTGAACATGCAATAAGTTTTATCTGTAATCTCCTTACTATTAAAAAAAATATATAAAACATCATTGGTGTAAATAATAAAAATACATTACAATTCATTGGCAGGTAGAATCATTAAAGTGGTTAAAAAAAATTACAATTCTGACATTGGTAAAAATAAATAATATACATATGTTAAAATTTGCGTTCTTAACTATATTAAAATTTCAATTTAAGATACATAAGTTAAACATTACAAAGACATGCAATTGATTTCCTATACTTGACTGTTAAAACAATCTAAACTTGAATTCATTGTTCATTGACAAATTGCGCCGGGATTAGATTCACTGCATGTAGTTCACCCTTCATGATGTGGCTGGGAATCCCCACCGATCAGGAGGTCGTACTTCCCTGCCGGAACGAGTAGTACGGTAAGTATTGTTTATGAGAACATTGCGAACGTTAGAACCGGTGCTGAGCGAGTGCGGCGGGGACTGCGCGGGGGCAAGGGAACACGTAGGCGCACTGATCACCAATGACGTGAAGCAAAATATTTATCTGCACTATCACATCTTTCTTGCCGATTTCACACGCTGCATAGTAAATTTTAAAACTCTTTTTCCATTTGTCCCACTCTTTACTTAAATTACCAGATGTCACATTTACAAGATTATTTTCAAATATAAACGGCGGCGGTGGTTGCAAAATGGCTTCCATTGTACTTGGTAATTATTTTAGCTTTTATATTGCATAGCACTTTCACTTTTACGTTTTTATTACAGTTATCTTATCACTTCTACTTCGAATAACACTATTGACTATGAATTAGTAAATTTTAAAAACCGGCTGCGCCATGTTCAGTATGCAAGGGCACAGGGAACGTAAGTTAAAGACGAGCGCTGCTTTGAGACTGGTTTTTATTTTACCCTCCACATGCTAATTATAATTGCTAATTGCATGTTCTGTTCCGAAGTAACATCTTGAAATTTCATTAACTACCTGCACGGTTCACACTAATGCAAGTTTGCACTCATTACAAAGACGTAGTGAATAATTGTACACTTAAGACTTGAACAAGAACGTATTCATATCGCCTCTTCGAGCACGGGCGAGTCTAGTTTTTCCATGAGCCAGTATAACGTGACCTCATCATCTGTAATAACTCGTAGATTGCCCTTATATTGGTTTGTGTAAACTCTGACTCGCCCGTGCTTGGAGGGCGATTAGAATGTAACTCAGGTGTGAACTGGAGCAACCGCAACAATCTATTGAGGTTGTCGACGCGTTTAAGGAAAGGTGACGTTTTGCTGCAGGCTTACAATCAACACCTTAAGTATTAAGGTACCGTTCGGATTCATACTTCACCAGCATTACTGATGGAGTAATGAGGCGCGACATTGCTGCCGACTGAATTGCTGCCGCGTTTGTCAAAGATCAGTGTCATCGTATATAAGTAAGAAAGACAAATTCTCTACTCTGTGTGTATTTTGTATTAACCTAAGTTTTCTGCTAATAGACATAACTATTTTAAATATAAATCCTGTAACGCGTCACTTCGAATATCGATTCGTCTTCGAATAAAAATAATGGCAAAACGTGCAAAAAAGAATTACAAACACTGCAATAGGGTCCTAGGATTTCTGGTACAACTCTTCTGGAGTTCCAAGCGTCCATGTGCTATCGTAACAGATAACTCCGGAGCAGACCGTACGCTTGTTCTTTACCAATCGTAATTGATATAACTTATTAAAATTATACCAGTTGTTGAATCCTTTCCTAATATGATAACAATGGAAACAAAAGAGCATCAAACATTAGCACATCTTTAGCACGTATCGCAATAAAATCCAATCAGAATTAACCTGGAAACACGGCATTCGTGATCATGTGGTTACGTAACAGGAGTACACTACACCTTCACAAAAGCACACTACACCTACCAATATGAATTGAACTCGAGGCCTGTATTAACTATGCGTGATCAGAGATCAAAGGTGTAACTGGTTAAGTCTTTGTAAGCGTGTTGAATGGCCAGGCGTGACCGGTGGGTAAACAGTGGGACACACTACAGCGAATGCACGTGACGAGCCTGCCAACGGGATATGCCACAGACATGTACATAATTTGAAGGGCGAAGCATTTACCGCACTTATTAAAAAAATATAAAAATGTCCCGTTTCCCTGAAGCTTGAGTTTGAAACCTTGTTATATTCGATAGAAATTCAAAGTACAATTTCCAATATGTACGTACAATGTATTTTACAGAGCTTCACGAGGTAAAACATTAAACGTGTTCAATTTTCAGCGAGTAGAATTGATTGTTGGTTAGGCACGTGTTAAACCGACTCTCGTCATTACACATAATTAGCATAGTGTTTCCATTGGTTTTCGCGTTTAGTATTTATTAACTTATTTAAACGCAACCAGAAAGTTCGTTTTTGCTTTGAATCCAAGAGAAGAAAAAAGTTTATAATTAGCAAAACAAACATTTTACGCGCACTGTCTTTTTTAACCCCCGACGCCAAAAGAGGGGTGTTAGATGTTTGACGCCAATGTATGTCTGACTGTGACATAGCAGCTCTCCAACCGATGGACCGATTTTAATGCGTTTTTTTAACGTGAAATCGAGTTTCCTCGCGGTGGTTCTTAGCTATGTTTGAAGAGTATCAACTCTTGTCCAAAATAATTTTTTTCGCACATAGCGTAGGGGATTTTTCAATTTTGAAGACAGTTATCTACTATTTTCCCTACTGATCATAAATGTTTTAACAAGACCAAACCTATTTAATGTAGTTGCATTCTTTCTACATATACATGATCAGAACATCTTGATGTATCATTACATTTCATTGTATCATTGGCGCGAAAGTTTAGATCACATGTTAATCAGAATTTGAGCAAACTTTGTTGGATAAGACCCACACAAACTATTAGCCAATAAATAAAAAAACATTATGAGTTAATATGTACAAACTTTCAAACTACTCTTTTTCCAAACTGAATACAGTGTACAAATCTCTTCGAGGAGCATAGGTAGTGTTGGGTGGTCTTTTTATATACATCTATGAAACGTCCGGACTTGGTTACACTCCGACTTCATTGTACGACCCCGAGATGCACTTGGTTTTAGGAATTTTAAACAAGTTGCAATGAGCAACGCCATGTGAATATACAATGCGGGTTCACAATCTATTTTTATTTCATGAATGTCTTAAAAAACAAAGCTTACCTAATTATACGTGAACGAAATTAATTGTAAATTAGGCTAAGTTCCAATAAGCATTGGAAATCCTTTGTGTATCTAAATCTAAAATCTAAAATCACGTACTGATATTTTAGAGTAAAGTATATCGTTATATTATTCAGTTCCATCTATGCCATTATATCTTAGAAGTAGCTGATCGCTTGACTAATGTAGTACACGAAAAGATTATAATATTATTAATTAGTTTTAAAGTGTACGTCGTATCTGCTAAGTATAAGCCTATTTCCTCATCACATAAAAATAAAAATAGAATGCTTTTCAACTATAGACGCTAATAAAAAAAACTATCATACATTTGTTATAATGCCATTTAATATATTATTATATAATATCTTTTGTCATATTTAATTTAATAATACATAAAAATTTACATAATATTGACGCTGACGCACTCAACCAGCACTACTTGAGCGTGGTTTATACATTCGAAAATAATTCTCCATTATGCAATAGTAACAAAACTATAATTTAAATAGTTTAAGATAATTCGAGTAATCCTGTTGACCTTACTCAAAGGCTATTAGGCAAATGGCGGTTTTATGAAACGTGATCGGACTGGCAATATGACGGTTATCATTTAGGCTAACTATTGGAAGGCACCCATTCAAACCTAATTAAACCAGATAACTAATTATGAGATACGTGAATGTAGTGTAACTGTAATTAGTCGACTTTAATAAATGTTACTCATTAAATATTAGGCAGATGCGTCGATAGAATACCTGCTAATAGTGCTAATACTATATATGTATTGTAATATTTTTTTTATATTTGTAGCTAATGACAAAATTTGAAAATATTAACAAGGTAAGATAGAATTAGATGAAAGTTATTCAAAAAGTTTAAAGGCTAATGTTAGGGCTGTACGTTTGTTTACCACGGCGGTATACAATGACATTTACGCAAGGAAAACCAGATTAAAACAATAACAGACGGAATAAAGAAAAAAATAAATTGGAAAACCTACAAAAATTATCATCAAGAGCACGAAAGGACCCGAATTAAAGAGGAAGCCATAACTACACTAATTACTTTAAAGAATGATTAAAACAATCTTTTCATAATTTAGCTCAAAACAGAAACGAGACGAAGACAATATACTAGGATGAGAATCGGTATGTAGGTCAATATTTGTTCGGAAATTCAAAATAAATGTTATCTTCTAAAGAATAACAAAAGTCTCAGGTGGCCTTGGCTGTATTTGAAAAAAGCGTCTTTACCCTTCGCTTATTTACTTTCAAATAACACAAAAAAAAATCCTGTTTGACGATAAAGGTGTTGAAGATTTGTTACAAAGCTACAAAGTGAACTAGCGAGTAAAACATCCTGCAGCACAATTTACGGGCCGCCTCGTGGATTGCGGCATTTTTGCCACTCTATGAATATGCAGGGAGGCAAAGAGTTGTATTGCTTCCGGCAAACGAGCGCACCTCTACCAGGCTGTGTTCCTATTGGCTGCTCACGCGGGCGATTTGAGGTTTGGATTCACTCAAGAAACTCATATGTACTCATAATTTTCGCTCAGAACAAAAACTTAAGGAACAGAAATATGACCTCAATAAGGGTTATGACATGTTTTGCATGTTTGGTCTGTCAGGTGATTCCTTTTAAAAATAGCTTAATAGTAAGGGAAGGGAATATACCTGCGCGAAGAGACTGAGTATATTCCATAGACTCGTATGTGAATAAACTTCTCCTCAAATTGTTGTTCTACATTCAATCCCCAGTCTGTTTTAAAGCTTCTTGGGCTAACCACTTATCAGTGATAAATACGACCGAGGCGCACTCAGATTAATATATTCGACAACGTGCAATAAGAAGGTCAATTTAATAATCAAGATAAGAATTTATAAGTTCAGAAACCGCACCAGAGATCAATTAACTTCTGGTTCCCTTGAACATCAACTTTGTAAGCGTGTGGAAAAGCACCACAGTGCCGTTATTACCGTACAATTTACCACCGCCACCGTTAAACCGGCAAACAAAGGGGCGCTTATTTACCTGCGCCCCCAGAGGAAGGAAACTTGGGAACGGATGGCTCCCGGAGTGCGATACGTGGATGTTTTTAAGGCAAACGTAGGTGCGATCGGATTATACGCCAAATTAAACGGAATAACCGATCGCGCAATGTGAATCAGTTTGCAATCGGCAGTATCTGAATGAAGACTTACTTTTTGACTAAGGAAAGGAAAAATACAACACGGGATGTGGGATCAAGGAATTTGTACTTTACCAGTAAGGTCAAATTAATACATACAAACTCAAGCTTTTGGTTTTCCGAACAATAACTTACATTTTTGACGTCCCAGGCGTCCCAGCCCGATGCTCTTTTCATAGTGAAGTGTTACTTTAAAAGACACTACAATGGCTGTAATCAAAGAAGGAAATCTGATCTTAATAAAAAAAGAGAGTGGAAAAACTACTAACAAAGGACTTTTTCTTGGCTATTATTGCAATAGAAAGAAACGAGTGCAACATAAGTGCCCCCTCTGAAATACTTCCTGTAAAATTAAGCACGGTTCAAAAAGCCGTTGCACCGTGTTTTTTCTAAAGCTTATAAATATGTAAAAAGTGGTCGTTTGTCGACCGCGCGGCGCTCGGTCCTCGTTTGTGTTTTTCTTATAAAATTTACAACCGTTAAACTGGCAAACAAAATGCCGGGTGCTTATTTACACGGCGGGGAAAGGAAGTCCGAGCGAACGGATGGCCCGCTACTGGAGGAAACGGACATAAATCACTGAATTTACGGCAAACAGCTGAAATTCGTTATTATTTTTTTACAGAAAAACACGTCTACAAGCAGCTTACATTACGGGCCGCTCCGCCGCGAGGATTTGCTAAATCGACTTTTACGTACAACAAACACGATCTCCAAATTCAACACCAACAATATTCAAATGTTTTCGCAGGCGATGTTGCCTCCTTGTTTTACCGATAAACAAATTACAAACACAACAGAAAAGCTGTGATTCTGGAATCGAAGAAGGTTCTGTAATGTTTATAGAAGAACTTAGGAGTTGTGTAATCCGACAATTTGCCGTTGCTAACTCGAAAACATAACAAAACAAGGCGAACACATTCCCGGCTGGAAGGAAGTTCACTCGAAAAGGCAACTAGCTTCGGGAAAACCTTATATTGTTGAATTTATGATATGTTCGTACGTTTCGCTCCAGTTTCTGAGGTCATTCTCGCCGGTATCTCGCAATATTTCGTAGAAAATAATAACAGTAACGTACTGCTCGTAACGTAATGGTAGCCATTTCGTTGCAATTTTGTTCCTGACATTGTCCGCGAATAAGCACCCCATACGAATCGGGAAGCGGAGATGTGCAAGCTGATTGCGATTATAGGGTAATAATTCAGCGTTGTCTGCTATTTGGCAATGGGGACGGGTCGCAATGTCCTAGATAAGTGTTTATGGGCCAATTAGTGGCAAACGAAATGAGGCCTATCGACCTCGAAGTAAAACTGATAATGGCCGCGATAGGGCGGCGCTACGACGTGTCAGGGAACTTGTTGCTAAATTAACACACAATAAGATATCGATTTAAAGGAAGCTTATAAGCCGTATGAATATCGAGGCTTAAATTTGGGTCGCGAATGTAGTCCAGGTGTCTTAATTACATTCTCAAGGGTTCCATTCCAAATTCCGACGATAATGTATCGGTCAATATATAGTCATTAACCAACGTTCATTGGTATTAATTAAGTGTTGCACGTGTATAAAACGCTAGGATCTGCGGTTTTATTTATCACTAGATGTGGAGAGAAAGCCTAAGCTAACCTCCACTAAAAATGTGGAGAGAAAGCCTAAGCTAACCTCCACTAAAAGCACACATCTGAAAAAAAGGATATCCTTTTTGTTCCAACCATATGGTTGGAATTATTTTCCCTTTCCGAGTACTTGGCACATGTCAATGGAAACACTTTTTTTTAGCTATATATAGGAAGACCGAAAATAAATTCACGTTTTAATTTGACTTCCCTATTCTTTATATATATATTCAGAAATGTCAGTATGTATTTGTCATACACTGTATTGAGTTTTGGCGCGCTATATTCTGATATATTACCATATCAAAAAAATTCTGCTAGGTTTCGTTTCTTTAGTGAAGTTTCACAACAAAATTAAGGCTTAAGTTTAAGCCTGAATTTCACGAAATGCGGAAACTTTAGTGAATATTAGTTGATTTTTTTCACCAGTTTATCGGTTTGCATCTTAGATACCTAGTACTAATTGGTTTCGCAAAATAATAGCCATACTATAGCCCAACCCTAGTCCACAAGAGGTAGATGTCCAATATTGTCCAACAGTGAACCTGATGTACCGTAAGAGTAATGAAGATCGGGACCCAAATACGTATTTTTTTAAGGAATCCGCTTAATACAAAACTCCTGAAAATAAATGAGCGTAGATAATGCCGATGAACCCCTGCGTCGTATCTTTTTATGCGTTGGGTTCCCGTTAGGAAGTGCGCTACTAAACAGGCATTAAGGTTTTAACAGGTTAATATAAAAATATATAAAGATCAGTTTTCATAGCTGTATTATGTCATGAAAAATTCTCTGCGAAATATTAAATAATTCATTGCTTGTTTGTCATATTAGTTATATTAGGCCGCATATTGAAAGTATATATAAATAGACATGAAATAAGCTGATTAACTAATTTACGTAATCAGGTAAGTGCTTATGTACGAAATGTCATTTGATATTTACCACTAGCTTTTCGGTAAAGGAAAACACCGTGAGGAAACCTGCATACATCTGCGAAGAAATTCAAAGGTGTATGTGAAGTCCCCAATCCGCATTGGGCAGATTGGGCTAGCGTGGGGACTATAGCCCAAGCCCTCTCGTGCATGAGAGGAGGCCTGTGCCCAGCCGTGGGACGTATATAGGCTGAATTATTATTATTATATTATTAGGTAAGTGCGGCTCTTGTGCTGTTTCAAAAGTAGAAATTTTCAAATGATAGCACATTTGGTTATCGGCTTCAAAATTCTATGTCACAAGTAATTTAAGATTCTAATGACTACTGACATTAGTTGGAAATGTTTCCAAGGTCATTGTTTTTAGGTTACAGATAGTAAAAGTATTCAGGTCTAAGCCAGCGATCTTGACCCCTCCATTGTTTGAAAAGTGTAAAAGTAAGACTTAAGTTCTTACATAACTTAACCTTAACACGCAAACACTTTTTCTAGCATATGTCTTTATCGCGTATAATGTCATAATGCGTATGAATGTATGTATAGGCACGATTGTGCCGCAGTTAAGGCCAAGTACTTCGAAATCAACCTATTTTTAATTACGGTATAATCCGCACATACTGTTTTTTTAAAGTACTGCTAACAGTTCATTATTTTATAATAATGTACAAATATTTTAATTACTTAACAATTGGGGAATATTAGAAAAAAAACAATTCTTATAAAGGCAAATTAATCAAAAAGAATCCCATAAATAAATTACTAGTAATTATTTTAAAGTAAGTAAATATTAAAAAAAAAAAACAAATTTTTAATTTCCGTGAAAAGAAGAAGAAATTTATGAGCCCTTTATAACTCCTTGCGGTACTCCCCTAAACCTACGTTAAACGCTTAAGCAATGTCGGCATTGTATGCAATTCATTCAACCTTTGTATTAATTAATGTACGTAATCTGAATATTCAAGAGGGATTGTCGAAATGTGCAAATGTCGCCTGACTGTGTGCCGTGTCTTCTAACGATTGTCGGTTGCCAAGTGGGTGATATAGGTTTACTTGTTATTGTAGTTGTTACTAGCCCGATCAAGGAAGACGTGGGACTACTGGACTACTGCTGGCGTCTGTACAATCACAGAGTAAGGTTTTACACGTGTACACTGGCAACAATGGGCAAGGTTCAGCATAAAAAAACGAATCATTTACCTAAATGAGATACTTATATTGTCCTCCAATATATATATCTCGTTCGGTACATCTCGGTTCGGTAACGTTGCGAAGTAACGCTTTGAAATACTGATGTAATAATATTAAAATAATGTTTTAACAACGTTTATAATGTTGGTTATGAAGATAACGTTTTAAAAGAAAACGTTACACGAAAATATTTAAGGTCTGAGGGAAATTTAATTACATCAATTTATACTTACATGTGTAAGTTTCGGAAAAATTTCGTTGTCAAACAATATAGGTACTATACTAGTTCGATCGGAGTATTCGTACACGATTATTCTAAAGTTCACAGGGTTTATAACCATATAATCATATCAATCATTCAAGTACAATGTTTATCTAGCTAGGAAGTTTATAATATAATCCCACCAACGCGTTCCTGTGTTAAACGATACAGTTATGTATGCCTAATGCCATTCTTGCTAGAATTAAGCAACACTATTATGATCGCTTATAATTAATTTAACGACCTCCTAGCCTGGTTGGTAGTGATTCTGCCTACGAAGCAGGACCCGGGCTTAAATTCTGGTAAGGGCATTTATTCGTGTTCATCACAGACAATATCTGTTCCTGAGTTATGGATGTTTTCTATGTACCTATTTATCCATATCTATATATTATAATATATTGTATCGTCGTCTGACGTCTAGTACCCACAACATATAGCCTTATCGGGCTTACTCTGGTGATAGATCGATTTGTGAAAGGTGGACAACCTATAATATTACTAATTTAATACTAAAAATTACCTACAATCCCACTTTTGCCTCGTTTTACAGAAAAGATGAAATATTCAATTGATAACCAAGTATAATGGCGGAGAAAATCCGTTTGTATGTATAAGGAGTAATCGGGCAATTTCAAAGAAATTACGTCTATTGGCAATTTACATACATCACAGAGTCCACATTACTTTGTCTCGTTCCACAAAATAATGTTTTCATGAAGGTCAATAAAAAGGGCAAGAGCTTTAATGCCACGAAACGATATTTATCAGAACCTTTTCAGTGAAGTTTAGGAAATAGGACTGACACCAATAGAACCTGGCTTCCGCTCTGGTTTGAAAGTTCAGATGACAGTCGCATTCTTGGCATTAGCGACCAAGCGGATCCCAGGTTGCCTTAGCTTTAGGTTGCGGTTGCTTAGGCAGGCGCCTATGGTAACAAATCACGACAATGGTTGATGATAATGGTGGTCAATAAATAATAGGCTAAATTTTTAACAGATTTTAAAAACTACATATCGTATGCAAGAAAAGTAATTGGGTTAAGGGGCTCCCCGCGGTTTACATCAATTTTTGACTAGTTTTGAGTCGTTACTCCTGCATTTATTTATTTAATCTTTATTGCACAATATATGAAGTTACAAATGGCGGACTAAGGGCACCTAGATAGAATTATAAGACAAACGGCTATCGGTTTTTTAATTTTTTATCTCCATTCTGGTCTGCCGGATTTTGAAAGAAATGAACACTTATTTTTAGGGTTCCGTACCCAAAGGGTCAAGCGGGACCCTATTACTGAGACTTCGCTGTCCGTCCGTCCGTCCGTCCGTCCGTCTGTCACCAGGCTGTATCTCATGAACCGTGATAGCTAGACAGTTGAAATTTTCACAGATGATGTATTTCTGTTGCCGCTATAACAACAAATACTAAAAACAGAATAAAATAAATATTTAAGGGGGGCTCCCATACAACAAACATAACTTTTTTGCCGTTTTTATACATAATGGCACGGAACCCTTCGTGCGCGAGTCCGACTCGCACTTGCCCGGTTTTTTATATATATTTTTAAACATTGTCTAAAAAAACACTTTTTCGTTACTCGATTGCTGTTAAGGATTTTACATGTACGAAATCTACACATTTGGGTTCGTCTTCGACGACTAAAACTGGTCAGGGATTTTAATTTTAAACTAATTAACACAAAAGTTATGGCCAGTAAACCAGTTTTTTTGCCTAAAATGGTTCAACTTTAATGCCAAATATCTCGAAGACAGTGAAGTAAATTTGTGACGCTATAAGCTACAATAGAAAACTAAGAGATTCAGATTCGAAGGTAATTGGCGTTGGGGACCCCCTCAATATCTTTAAGATTTATTTCGTCAGGTGACAAACAAAACTCACTAATTGCAAAAAAAAACAACCTTGTTTCTACACTAGTACTTATTTACTATGACTCTGAACTTGTGGTACTAAAGTAAGTAATTAATGAGTTTAGGTTGTCATCTGCACGCTAACTGCAACGTCGATGTGCAGTTCTCCGCCACTGACTTTACTTCACTCTCAAAAATAAGACCTTAGTTAATTAGTGCTACTGGGCATTTTCCGCAAATCGACAACCATTGTGCCTATTTTGCGTGAAATCGAGGTAGCGCTACTCTAATCACCCCAGCTCCAACACGAAGCATAGAATAGCTTTCAGGTTGCTAACTGCCTCTTTTAGTGTGCACGAAGTCTCGAGGTACATATTTTAGTAGGTAGGTATTTTAAAATATAAGACCTAGTTTTACCTCTATATGTTATAAGGTCAAGTGTTCATTTTCTAAAACTAGGGTTTTCATACTTGTCCCTGGGTTTTAATTAGTAAGGTCAGTCCCAAAATTTACAGGGTACTTTAGCACTTAATTAAATTTTACACACTGAGATATTGTAAAAAATGGGTACAGTCAGAATACTCATGAGAATACGCGTCCAAAAGTATATTATCCAATAGTTTAAAAAAAAGAGATATGTCCTTATATGTTAAACAATTCAAGTGTAGTTTTTTTAATGCGATATATATATTATCTCTATTTGTAAAATTATTTAGGGATGGTAGATACTTTCGGCACGCCCGCTACTATTGCTGCTACTATTGATACTGTAAAAATACAACAACTTCTTAAATACTTAGTAACATATAAGAATCGGTTTCTATAAACGCTCCACCATTAACATTTACCCTACAACTGTAAACTATTTACCCCAAGGAGGCCGCACTTAACTATGTAACAACTTCCCAGAACTGTCGCAGAAGTAAAAGGAACGGACCACGCGGCGGTTACACAATGTATAGTGCAGTATCGACCACACACTCATTCACAAACATTTTGTCACGACAGTAGACTTTAATCGACCGGGATATGAACCGTGATTACGTTTAATATTGTTTATGAGCTCCCGATATTAATCCCGGTCGGTTTAAGTGTAGTGAAACTAACCGTGAATCATTCAAAACTGTTATTGTCATGACAGAGTCCGACATAGTTAGGTATAGTTAATAAAACAGTTTAAATAACTGCATGCATAAATCAGTGCATCTCATCACAATAACAATTAACCCAACGTAACGTGCTCCAAATATCCTGAACACGCGCTTCTATTGTCAAGTGGCGTGTTCAAATATTTTTAAGCACCTCGGGCGCTACGATATATCTGATAGCGAAGCGACTACACTTAGTATCTAGATTAAGGCTGCCTTTCCACTGAGGCGGAAATGAGAGAAGTGCGGGAATCTGCCAATAGCATTGGTTGCAATCCAGCGGGATGGAGAAGAGATGTGGATTACAACCAATGCTTTTGTTTGATTCCCGTGCGTCTCCTCTCATCTTCGCCTTAGTGGAAATGGCAAGAAAGCCTTGCATCGTTTCATTGCGGCGTTCCGTTGATCGTTATATGGTAAAAACACTGGAAAGTCTTTATAATGTCCTTTTTTTACCTTACCTACCTTTTATTTATCTTAAGCACTGCTTTAACTTGACAAAAGAAACTGGGTAATACGTGAAAGACGACATTCTCGTCTTCGTGAGTTCCACGTCACTAATGTACTTTTTGAAAGCAAATTGATAATTTAATGATTAAAATACAAACATCGCCGTATGCACGAAAAAAAGGTCCCCCTATTCCTCATGAATCTCCTGGTGAGGAATTGAGAATCAACAACATGTGCATGCACTTCTACGCCCAGGGACTTTACTACCAACCAGCCGGTGTATGAAGGGCGCGGTTATCACATCACTTTTTGAAACCGCTCGAAAGAAAGAGACGGACCCTAAATATATCGTCATTAATTAATAACCATGTATCACTGTAACACACACCCAAAAGCGGGCGTCAAATCAAAGCTCACATTTATTATACTGGTCCGCAAAAAGCGAAGCGCTTGTTAAAAGTTGTGAAACAGCCAACTTAACCGCCGATCAAATGACCTACAGCAGGTTAATCCAGCATAATTGATTTAAAACGAGAATAAAACATTCACCCGATCACTAAGCGCTGTATCGCGTGACTATATAACTTACATAGTTCCCTTCAAAAGTAATAACTATAACTCTATCTCACAATAACAAGGCAATAAGAGGTCATGATTTTCGAACTCAGTTTAGCGTTTCTATTGGAGGCAATTCTGTACACGAAGACGTTTGGCATTGAAGTAGTGCCCAAGTTTGATTACTTCCTTTTCTATATCCCGCTGATGGCAAACAAGTAGACGGCCTTGATGCGAAGTGGTCTACGCTGCCTATGGACGCTTATAACTTTGTAGGTAAACTTACACGAGTTCTCCTCATCATCTCTGGTAATAGGCGTATGTCAGCCCGCACTTTTATACTTCTCGGATTGTCATGGATGTCTTTTAAGTTAACTACGGCGATAAGCGGTAAAAACCATCCGTGATAGCGGACTAGCTTATCATGTGTAACAAAACCACGACTACATTCAGAGTAAGTAGTACATTGATTTAAACGTGACTTGAAAGCATCCTTAAGACCAAAATATGACGACAAATAAATAAATGGAAGTTCTATTTTGACGCGATTTTTTAAAATGAAGTGTGAATTCTTGAGCGTAACTAAATTCCGCTGTGACCTACATCTACTATGGAGTAAGTAAGTAACTTTTACAAACTCCAACAACTGTAGGGTAAGCCATACGCTTACTATATTATGTACTTATCATTGGAGCCTCGGCAACCATCCTCTATAAACAAACTAAACCGAAACTTCAGGACTTGCGATAATCTTCCCTTTTGTCAATATTATCAGTCAGGGCTTATGAAACTCCTCAGGGTATTATAAGCAATAATAAATTGATTTTCCTTTAATTGCCTAATAACTAGCAAATAAATTGGATTCTTAGTGTAAAAAAAAATCAGTCGTAAAGTTTTAGTAGTTTTTTATCGGTTGCAATTTGTGTTTTATTATACACGGCTGTCAATTAGTTACCGTTTTGTTTCATATCAAATGATAAGTGTTAACCACGACTTATCATTAACTGTGCAAAATTTGAAATCGATTTTTACACAGCCTTATTAAATATATTTAAAAATTGAATATGTATTTTATATATGAAACAAAAGGCGTAAGAATTGGCGAAGGTTTCGGAACGCAGTGGCCATGACAGGCTCCCAAATTTTGGGCATTATTGCATGAGTTCCGTGAGAAACACCTCTAAAATTAGGTGCCTATAGCTAGTTGATTGCTTGAACCTGCACGCAGAATGTTCATAAAACGTTTTATACAGCAGCAGGCGTCTAATTTTAACACTGCGCGAATGAAAGAGAGACACTATCATTATCACACTGCCATATATATGTGTATCATTCATCATATCCGTACATGCGCATTTTATTTGTCCTCATCGTGCGTAACAATGACGTAATGAAATAAACAAGTAACATGATAGTGGTCGGCTTCACTGTTTATGCATGTTGCATCCTCAGCTTTCCGACTTTTTTACTCTATTTTATTGATCACATCCACGCACGCTTGTCATCCCTTAAAACGTCCAGTCAGCACTTGGTCTTTCCCATTCAGTCCAGGCGGAGCCGGCATATACATAAGATACAGCAGCGCTCATCTATTGTTTACGTGAAGTTAGGAAGTAAGAAAAATACCACAGCTGATCAAACTAAACTGGTATAATTAGATCCCCAGATGTACGCATTCTGAAGCCTTTTCTAGGTAGTGACTGGCCAACAGAACGCCTTGGATGGATGGATAAACAACAAGGTTGATCGACGTTACAGCCAAGATCGTAGGGAAATGTTGGATAGAGGCAGCGCACGACCATTCATTGCGAAGATCCTTAAGGAAGACAAAATCTTTCGACTGATATGATATGGAGGCTTATATCAGTCGCTTGTAACGCAGCAATCTTGGTGAATGGCTCAGATGATGTAATGTTAGTTAAACAAGCACGTGCATTCAGAGGATGACTACATAACTAAGTCTAAGCCAACACATAATATACAGACATACCGTATACACTGAACTGGCCATTCTTGCACCCTATTACAAGGAGTTAAGGTGTATCTACAGTAGGTAAGTTGTATTACTGTTACTCGTGATCATGTGCGTGTAGTAAACGCATCGCCGCTTCCAATCAATACTTAAGAATGAGTGAGTACTTCCTTTTACATGACTCAAAACGAATAGATTACCCAATTAATAAAAATACATTAATATCTCAAGTTCTTGATTGAATATACATAAGACTTGCTACGGAAGATAAAGTAAAATTTAAAAGCCGTTATTCTCAGTTCAACGTCAAAAGAATGTAAACATTTAATAATGCTAACAACGTGAATTCTAAATTTTACCTACTCAATTATTGATACTGAATAGTACTATTCATTGGCACTTATTTGACAGGAAAAAGTATAATAAGCCTTAAAATAAGGTTGAAGCAGCCAACTATCGATTGTTTCTGTACTGTGTGCAATAAAGAGTATTTGTATTGTATTGTATCGGATTGAACTACTGCAAGGGTGCCGATCGCTAACTTTGTGAAATACTTAACTACATTTCCTGAATTTGTGCTAGTACAACAACTTAATAAGTTAGATTAAATATAGAGTCTTTTTAATACAGCACTTTTAGACGTCGTGTACTTGTTAAAAATATTGAAAGCAATAACATACGACACAGAAACGAAAATCTCGAAAGTATCGCCGCCTCGAATTTTACGAAACTTCTTCGGGTGCCTTATAGCGGTATAATTATTCAACGCTTCTATATCTAGTGAATGGAACAGGTGTAACTTAGCAGAAACTTCCTTCATTTGTTGGTAACAGGGATTTGACAAAGAGAAATGAGCTTGCCTAAGTGCCTACTACGGGTTATATCGCCTTCACTCACAGATAACCTCCCTCAGATTCTAACGGATTGTTTTGTTACCTTTGACAGCTGTCAAGAAGCATGGCTGGACCAATAAAGCATAGCTGAACGTTGTGTAGGATGAATAAACAAAAGTGTCCTAACTAACGAAGACGAAGAGAAGAAGAGACAGCTATCCCTGATGTTAAGAAAAAAAAATCATAATCATGCACCATAAATGAAGACCTAAGTTTTAACTCAAGCACCGCACAGGAGATTAACTATGCTGCGAGAACTATTCAGTTACATCTTTCACCATTTTAATAGATATTACAACAACTTGGAACTTAATTTATGCGCTGACAGTTTATAAATGTAGAACTGAACTGAACTAAGCGGCCGCAC
This sequence comes from Cydia pomonella, assembly GCF_033807575.1. Taxonomy (NCBI): domain Eukaryota; kingdom Metazoa; phylum Arthropoda; class Insecta; order Lepidoptera; family Tortricidae; genus Cydia; species Cydia pomonella. The sequence continues at coordinate 14,123,132 of NC_084719.1, read as the reverse complement.
TTTCATATTTGATTATGCAGCACGCGCCAATGCTTGGTGGCCGCGATTTTGTATGATCTATCTAATGGATACCAATCTGTATCGCAGCTACACACTGTATAGGCTGTATAGTATACCGTAGTATGCCTCTCAACGCCTTCCAAGAAAATTAGGCCAGTCAGTTTAGATTCAACCGACGTGACAACAAACGGATACAAATAACTTTTATGGGCTATTTGCAAGCAAGTTGTGTCATCAGAAAATCCCGTAAATCGGTTAGCAGAACGTAAATGGCCTATAATGGCTGCGGACAGTAAAGACCCTACGAGACAATAAAATAAAACCGAAATATGACAGTTACGCGATTTGTAGGGGTCTTTTATCTTTCAAATTCTGAGAATGTATCATACAGCAAATAGTCACCGTTCCTAATTTCAGCTACCTCACTTACCATTAAAGATACCGAAGCGATCGCGGAACATCGTGATGCCCTGATGGGTCATCGACGCAAGGAGGGAATTTCATAGTTTTTGTTGTGGCCGATACCAGGAGAACGACGGAGTTCACGTCTGGATACTCCAAAAAGGGAGACGGAGTTCGGCTGGATAGAAAAACAATGAAAAAATTGTAATTAAAGTCAGGCTATCTGATATTTGATACATGTAAATCACTTGATAAAAGTATGTGCCATGCTGTAATGACGAAGAACGTCGATAATTGTAGGGTACGTACGCAAGGAGGCTGTGCTACGGGAGGCAGCACGACCATCAAACAAACGACCTAGTACTTAGTCGTCGTAAAATATATTATAGTAATATTATAACAGGTTACACCTAGGTTATATGTGGCTAGGTATAAACGTCTAACCAAAATCTTTAAAAGATACTTGAAAATCGCATGTAAGGGCCTTTGAGTGGAAAGCGTTTATAAACTTCAAACTAGAGTCGTCATGCTTATTCGTCATTTGCTTCTATAGTGGAATAAAAAAGACGTCCCGCCGAGACAATAAAACCAAAATATGACAGCCTAACGATTTATCACAATTAAGTGGCAATTTCGACTTCAACAGGTAATTTATTATTGTCGAAACTCGAGCGCTTGGCTTAGAGGGAAGAGATTAGTCAACGTCGATTGTTGCTGGTGCACGGGGTATAAAACAGTTAAAGGGCCATTTTTTATTAGATTGCGATAAAATTTGGTTAGTTTGAATAGCTTCTCATTCCGTTATGAAAACGCAATACGTTTTAGTAACACACAGGAAGATTTTTTTAAGACATACGGTGACATTTCTCTGCTATTGTAGAGGTGCACATTAGGGTACTCTTATCAATTTGCCAAATTTTACCTAAAAGTAACGAAATAGACGAATAACCCAAAATTCTAATCGAAAAGATTTAATTGCCAATTTTTCTTAGCTAGTCTATTACATTAGGTCGGTGGATCCCCAATGTGTTTTTAGCGAATTGGTTCTTTGCGTTCGCTTGCTTTAGCAATTTTGAGCGTGACGATGACGCACTTCTAATCAAGTTAAGTTTAGATTAAATATTAATTAAATTGGTGTAGCTGATTGAAAAAATACAGACATGCGAAAACACTTGTTTTATTTGCAAAAAAACACTTAAATGTACCTACCTAACCGAAGAGCACAAAATACGAAGAAAAATAAGTATTATGGTTAAAGATACAACTAGCAACAGAACCAATTGAAATTTGGGCGTAGACAAAAACTAAACGCAATGACTTTGACGTCGGTCAACTTTGAATAATATATACATATTTGGTAAAGCGAACGTCCTATCTACAGTCTAACCCCCTTATTCATAAAACTTTACGGGCCTGATTTAGTTAAATTATGTTTTTTTCCTTTCTGACAAATACAGTACCCCTAGTGTAAATAATTTCGATTTCGAAACGTGACGTACGCGTTTGCGTTAAGTCTCATTTTGTATGGGTTTTTGAACAGCGCGCCAAGCGGGACGTTTTGGAAAGTCAAAAATCGCATACAAAATGACACTTAACGCAAACGCGTACGTCACGTTTCGCTGTCGAAAATATTTACACTAGGGGTACAGAAGTCAAAATGACAGTAAAAGACAAACGATTCATAGCTAATTCAGGCCAGCAACGCGTTTATGAATAACGCCATAGTAAAATAACACTGTTAAATTAGCCTAATTCCGTGTAAATAAAGTTCATGAAGAATAGTATACGAGTCAAATAAAGTGAGAGACTAAATCCAGCAAATTAGAAAGTAACTATTATACTATACATTGTGCAACGACGGGGGTAAGTGAAATTTTGGAAACGAGGGTAATATTTTTCAACCTAAACAAAAATATTAAATTATAAACGTCAGTATTTTAAAAGTAAAACTTATTTACGCTACTTGGTTTGTATGAATTAGTGACAGAATAAAAAAATAACCTATGACTCCCTAGGGAGCTATATAGCTTTTTTTCACAATCCATAACTCCCCTGGGAACAATATAGGCCTTTGTCCCTCAATACACCTGCATGAAATAAGATCTTTTTCGAGCAAGATATGGTGCGCTGCGCGAAACTTGTGACAGAAACGGAATATATAGTCACGTGGCGCGGGTTTTACGGGAGAAATATGCCCGCAATTTGCGAACTTCTGTATTCGCGTTAGGCCCTCAGCATTAACGCATTCCCTGCCAACGTTTTCGTAGCGCTACACGCGTAGCCAATTCTAGCGATTTCCCGCTTTGTAAAGGAAAGCGACGACGAACAGAGCGCCCGCCGAGCGGGTTCCCGGCACTCAATGTGTTAAGATTTAATTACTGGTAGTAATATTAATCTGTTATTAATATTCATTGAGGTCCTCACACGACCTTTAAGAACAAAGAATATGGTAATTATTTAAAGAAAAAAAAAACAAAGTCAATGAACCTACTAAAAACTTAACTCGTACTTCGTTAACAAGTACAACACTTAAAATACTTGAAAACGAACTAAAAAATTAATAAATTAAAGACGTAACAAAATCTTTGCTTCTAAACAATCAGAATTAAATTGAATTTTTAATTAATAGTAATATAGAAATAAATAAAATCATAACAACACGCAACTATGTAATAACAATCCAAATAATGTATTCATTGCTCCCACAAATAAGATATATATACGGAGTACTCATTAGGGCAAGATCTAATAACTTAAAAAAAAAACTGTTATCGCATTATTTATGGGTAGGGACCTGAATATGGTTCACTAATGTTTAACCAAAACAATGTTGGCAAATTTTCATTTTACAAAAATCGTTTCACCAAAGTAGTATTTGGCAAATATGTTATTCCGCAAATGTATCATTTTACAAAAAGTCACTTGACAAATAATCATTTAGTAAATAATACATTATTACAATATGTCAAAATACAAAGTATCAATTTTATATTTTTCATGTCACCTAGTAATATGTTTAGCAAATTTATACATTCACCAAACTTTGAGGGAATAATTCTGCATGGTTGCAATTTTCATTTGGGCCAGATTATTTTGAGGTAAGTTACTTAGTTGCAAGACAAGCAAGCAATCGTTGCTTACATTTTTCGCGTTGTTAAAAAAAAATAACCTCGAAGCCTAAGGCGGGAGCAAAGCTCCCGCCTTAGGCTTCTAACCTAACCTATCCGAGTCGGATTGCCCCGACAGGTCTGGCTCGCTTACAGTTTATTAGTACAGAAACACATGTCAAATAATACATTATAGCAAACCTTTTTTGACCAATGATAGATTTATTTGTTAACTTTGTTGTTAAATAATCATTTGTCAAAAAGATCTGTTATGAAATGAAATTTTATTAGTTAATTATTTGGTAATAAGAATAATTTGTCAAAAATATTGTTGTAAAAAAATGATTTGCTAAAATATAATTTTGCCAGTAGTTGGTTGCCAAGTGTCAATTTGCTAAACATCTTTTGGCCAAACGACAGGACACCCCTGAATATAGGTGATAAATATAAACATAAATATAAAGATTTACTAGTCAAATTTTTTTACCTATACTATCTTCGGCTGATTTACTCGTGTAATTTAACATTTTTCTACATAGCGTGCTTAAAACAAATACGTTACTTTAATAACTTAATTCTAAGAACGTGCCATGTAATTAACGCTCCAAAACAACACAAGCACGAAACCCAATTCTCGGGACAAAGAAATGTAATACGGTTCCTATTCAAACGCGTGAAAAGTAGTCTTTTAATTCCTGGCTATACAAATCACAGTAATGTAATTTTGTGACACACACTACCACCCTTAGATTGCGCATTTTTCGCTCCGTACATGACAGTGGCGCGCTGCGCCGCCCTACTGGGTGTGGGACATACGTAATGCTAATTTTTGGCAGTTGACAGCGTCCTCCGAAAATTCACATTTTCACTACATCATGCGATGGCGTCGCTTGTATTTTCCCTACCCCCAACTTCGCATATAACCAATAGAATAAATAAAAAAACGGTCACTGCCACGCCCTCGCGGGTCTCTATGTCCATGCAGCAGGCAACTTGTAGTCTCGTCTATTGGCTAGTCTATCAAATTTTGTTGCCGCATAGTTGATTAATTACTTTGTTTTGATGGTTTCGAAAAAATTTTGTTCTTCCCCTTTTCCGGCTTAGTAATTAGTCTTATCTATGTAAATTATATTGTATTTAACTCCTACACACATAAGTTTATAAATAGCATAAGCCAACACACGTTTATGCATGTAACTTAAAAAGAAGCTGCTTAATTGTCGTAATTCGTAACACAATAGAGTTAATTAACTTAAGACTAATTAAAACTTCTTTTTTTGCAGTTCATCCGAACGCTGTTGTGACGCGTTCAAGCTTTTAATAAGTACCTACGGGTACTGGCGCATTGTAAGCTTGAGTTGTCCCATATGCTCCATCTAATAAGTAATCTGCGCCCTATCGCCTGATCGCAACACATTATTCATGTTTATTTTGACAGTATTAATTTGTTCACATACCCCTAATGAAATTCTACATTACTGAATCGGAGTCAAATTACCCACATGAATGAGTTTCGGAATAAAGCCGAATTGAATCGATCGACGTGGCTCTTCATAGGGTAAGGAAGGATGACAATGACAGGGCAATAACATGTGCCACGGTTATTCCTATGAAATTGTCTGTTTTAAGTGCACTCTTTTAAGAATAAGGTAGTGCATAGACTCTAACAATGACAAAGCAATAGCCCATATAGATCTTGTCATTCACGAAGACGCATGCCTTTACTCGTATTGTCACGCTATTAAAGGTTACATTTGACAAATCTGCGCGTCATCGTGAACGACACGAACTATAGGTCATTAAGTTGTTTTCGCTACGGAAGGGATATTTTGCGTCAACGCATATCAAAGTGATTCGAACCGTTTACTAACTCAACATTGCCTGTCATGCCAAACATTGCCTGAATTGTAGCTGCCTATTATATTTAATTCCTAATTATGGGAGAAAGGCGACAATTTATTAGGAATTAAATATAGACAGCAGTTTTGTAGAGAATCACTATTTGTTCAAGCTTCGCAACGCTTGGCCTGGTAGATAATATTCAATTATTCAGGACTAGAAATATCAGTGAACCGTAAACTTCTGGTACACTGACATTTCTTCCAGACATTTACATTTCTTGCTGGACTTATTTAAGCAATTTTATCGACATCGACATAAAGTTTTTTTCCATCCGAGTAGGTATATGACCAAAATACACTTAAGAGAAATGAAAACGGGTTGCATTACACGTGGTGACCTGACTATCAACCTTAAGAATTGAAACCTTAAGAGTTTGAAGGTTCGCTCGGCAAGGTCAACCGTTCACAGCTCGCTTAACCAAGCTTACACATCCGCCTTTTAAATACAACGAGAGACAATTTAAGAACAGACTGGTCTCCTTCAAGCAAACTGTCGTTTTTCATCACTGTCGTACTGGGGCCGATTTTCATTTTGTTGTCTTTTTAAAGTTCCGTACCCAGAATGTAAAACGGGACGCTATTACTAGGACTCCGCTGTCCGTCCGTCTGTCTGTCTGTCTGTCCGTCTGCCACCAGGCTTTATCTCATGAACCGTGATAGTTAGACAGTTGCCGCTATAACAACAAATACTAAAAAACAGAATAAAATTAATATTTAAGGAGGCTCCGATACAACAGACATTATTTTTTTGCCGTTTTTATAGATAATGGTACGGAATCCTTCGTGCGATTTTCATTTTGTTGTCTCTTTTTTGTCTGATTTCTTTTAATTTGGTATATGGACATATAAAAAAAAAAACAAAATCTTTTTATTGTTTACCAGTAACAATTTTTCCATAAAAGAAATATCTGGTGGAACCCAAACTAAGCTAAGCCTGTATCTTACTTATATAGATAGAGTTCCCTATTATGTACGTATAAATAAGCCTAATTTCAGCGTATGTCTTAAAAAGTCTTCCTCTGGTCGTAACTCAACGGAAAATTACACTAATTTTTTGTCCCAAATTGGGATCTCGTATTTTTTCCAACCAAAAAACAAGAACAAAATAAAAATCAGGCCATTGACGTAATGATGTTCAATTTCGTGAGTTGACATATGATATTTTGTAAGGCGCTTTGGTTTCTGGATACGAGAAATTATTAAAGTGCCACGAAAATACAAAGGTCAGTATCTCGTATACTCGATATTTGATGCCTGGAGGGCGGATGGTCCCCATTTACAGTTATAACAAGAAAAGCGTATGTCGATAGATAGTTGTTATATTATATTTACTTATCTGTGATGCAATAGTATTAATTAAATCATTACATAATTTTCATACTAGGCCAGCCTAACAAGGTCTGAAGGCACCGACATTTAATACACATATGTCATCGATACATTATACTCTAATAAATTTATCTTGTATTACGGTATAATACGTTATACAGACCGTTACAACATTAGGTTAGGTAAACGTCATAAAAGAAGTTACGGGGACATATATGACAATAAATCTGGAATTATAAATTTCTTCCACCCGTCAAGTTTAATTAAACTGTACTAAACTTTCAAATTATTTCATAAATGAATTATGCCGTTTGTACCTTGTCGTGGTATGTACCTACTGTCCATTTTCCCATCATTGCCTATGCTGTGCCAAATCAAAAAACCTTTAAAAACAAATGATATCTGATACGTATTATTACTATAAATGGTCGCCTTTCTCTGTACTACAGTAGAATCCGCATATAATGACAATCAAGGGAAGTGACAAATACATCATACTAAGCGGATGTCATAGTCAACATTTTATAAAACATACTTGATCAACTTCTTAATTATGTTAAGTTTTCCAAATTAATCTCAAATTCCTTTGTGAAAGATGAGTTTTATTACTTTTGTATAAATTATGAACTTGTCACTAAGAATCAAAACTAAAACAACTAACACGCCACGCATCAAACTTCCGCGCAGAGAAAGACGCGGGGACGGCCACCAAGGAAGAAGGAAAACCAGCGAATGTGTCAGTATAACCGGTCATCATTTCATGAAACTAGGATTAATAGGATAAGTTATGTCACAATAAGCGAAGTCATCTTATCCGACTTTGTTACAAAGAATTTTATATGAAATCCAAACTTCGCAGAGAGATAACGTCATAGTAAGCAGTTGGTCAATATTCAATATAAGCAGCAGAGTCATAATCAGACAGGAATCCGCGAGGAAAAATTGTTTGACAAGTAGGGAGTTCCTGTATCGATAAACTCAACTATCGATGCTAGTTCTATATACTAGTGATCACTCAAGAGTTTGCTTGTAAAAATATATTTTTAATAAGAGTAAAAAAATAATGAAATAATAACTCAATGTACTCTTCTTCGTTTTCAAGACAAGACAATTTTATAATTTAACTCATCTCAATTTTTTTGCCAAGACGGAGACGCTTAATGCCCGAAAATATGGAACAAATTCTGGTCATTTGCTTTAACAATAGTAAATGGGATATTCACGAAGAAAAAAATTGGGATGAGTAAAATTATAAAATTGTCTTGTCTTGTCTTAAAAACGAAGAAGAGTACATTGAGTTATTATTTAATTATTTTTTTAGTCTTAATAAAAACATATTTTTACAAGCAAACCCTTGAGTGACCACTAGTATATAGAACTAGCCTCGATAGTTGAATTTATCGATACAGGCACTCCCTACTTGTCAAATAATTTTGCCCCACGGATTCCTATGTCTGGTCATAATAAACGGATTCCACTGCATAATCAAAAACACATTAAATGTTGAGCAAGTTTACGGTGCAAACACAGTGAATAAATAAAAATTAAAATTTGTAACTTTGATAGTCGCATATTTTAGATTTAAATAACTGTTGAAATAACATTTTAGTATCAATTTAATACCTAAAATTTTAGGCGTCGCCGAACATCAAAATCAGAATGCGAAGAAATGTAGGCGTCAAAATGCCGAGAAGTGTTTTGTATTTAGGTCTCATTTTAGAATTTCAAGATGGAAAATATTTTAACGATGGCATTTAAGACAAATAAATTAACGAATATAGATAACCGACAACAATAACGTTAATGATTTTATAAAGAACTCAATAATGTTAGTTGCTAAGGGGACGAGGCGGTCAAATTAATCGGCACACGCATCTTACTCCCAAAAATGAAGGTATAATTAGATAATTTTGAACACCTCGCCCGCATAGTAACCTGATGCTACTGAACATGCGAGATATTTTACAATAGATATTACCACCAATTTATTACCACTGGTATTAGCTAGGTATTTTTTTCTCAGTTGTTACCACTGGGAATAACCCAATGTAGGTATATCAACATGTTTCAGTTGCTTAATATCCTGTTACATTAACATTATGTGGTTGCTAATTGCAGGATATACTTTATTTCGATAACACAGATAATTTACAAACAAATATGGAATGTAAGTAAACACGTATCAAATCCCGAAGTGGAGTTAGTTAAAAATTGGGTTCTTACTCGTATAAAAATAAAAGTCACAATCACGCTGCTAGAGATATAACAAGTTCAATTATTTAAAGTCATAGGATGAAAGTCTGTCATAGATATATGTACCAGGGACTGCATAACCGAAAAATAACGATACCTTTAAATAACGGTATGACGTCATACCGCTTTAATCCGAACCATTTAGGTAGACGAATAAATTTATTTCGCTACCGAAAAATAATTATTTTTTTGGGTACCTTAACCGCTTTTATAAAGGTACCCTATTAGCTTAGGCGTCGTTGCCAAGCCGCCCGCGCCATGCGCCAACTTGGTTCCTATTGGATGAAGCTGTATATGTAAGTGTAAACCCGTAAGCCCTTTTAATTTTATTTAATATGATCAGTTTAGCTATAATAACGGTTAAGGTATATACTGGAAAAAATACCGGCACCGTTATTTTACAACGGTAGCGATACCTTTATATCGGAGCCGCGCGGCCTACCGGTATAATGTATCGTTATCGTAATTTTATACCGCAACCATACCGTTATACCGTAACCGAAATCAGTCCCTGATATATACCGCAATTGGAATATTGAACAGTTAGGCCCTCAGCACACGGAGCGTAAGCGTAAGAGACGCGTAGGTAAACGTATCGTAATAAAAAGACTTAGGATAAAATTTAATGTCGTTGCGTGAGTGGCCCTAACTTACACTCGCTATGTGTGCAGTTTCATTTAAAAATTTACAAACTTACTTAAACAAAATCATTTCTTATTTTTGCCTAGGTACAGTCAGCAGAAGGAGTTAAGCGGGTGAGGTTTTCAAAAGGATCTATACATCTGTCTATTGATCTATTGCCTGTACAGGTGTAATTGGTGTCAAAGCCGTTCTTGTAAAAAAATAAAATACATGGTTCTCGAATATATTATATTTAGACATCTCATCATCTGCTGTTGACTTTTCGGTAGGTACTAGTCTAATGCAGATCATTCAACTCTGTAGTACAATGCCTCAATTTATAGACGAGCCTCCACTACAGGTAGTCTTTCACGGACAATTGGTGCCATCGCCGTGTAATAGTGCTTTTAGCACTTCGCCTTTTGTGGTGTGAGTCTCTGTCTGCAAAATGTTGTAGGAAAGACTCAGTCACTCGAGTATTATGAGTATTTGAATGGGTATTGCAATCGTTGCATTTTTTATCAAAGAATATTTATTTAACGATGAATTCAATGAACTACTGATCGTTGTTAAGATGCCATCACAAAATATACGTGAAGGAAAATGACATTATATTTTAAAACTAAAAGAAAATGTTAAAAATAGTTCTACAAGACAACGAACAGGTATTAATATGCGCAAAGCGGTCATAACTAATTTCTTAAGATTATAAAAACAAGAGAAACTTATTTTACAACTCGAGTTCACAACATCCCGGTTATTTCGATACAATTTAAAAACAACAACTTTCCAAACCACATTACCTTTACCTTTGTGGAATAACAACTTTATCTCGCATAAAGAAGAGCTTCTTTCGCAATTAGACTCTGGAATAAGATACGAGTTTTAAAACATGGAACAATTTATTGGCGAATGGTTTTCTACAAAACAGCAGTTCTTTAATTGGACAGGTAATGGGACCGCTTGGTTATGTAATAGCTTAACGACGGAATGGTCGTTTATAAGTAGAGCTGCGGCGTGCAATCGCTAGGTTTATTGTTAAATATATTATTCTAAATTGATTGCTATTGGACGTACAATCAACTAATTGGAATTCTAATACAAAGACCACCGTAGAACCATAAAGACCAGTTATAAATAAAATCTCAAGACTTCTCTTTCTCTTTGTTCAATGTGAATTGGTTTTAAATTAGTTTCAATTGTTTAACCGTTACTACAGAATACATGTTAAATCAGCGTAGTAGCAACGACTCTTACTAGCATAAAAAAGGTATACGTTTTATGAAAGTCAGTCGGCGAAAGTGGAGACGGTTTTGCTCGTACTTTTAGAACGTAAAGAAGCACTTTATTCTTCTATTTTGTTAAAAAAGTTAGAATATCCCTATAAAGTGTCGACGCTAAAATCTGTTTGTCTCCCTCATTTAACATGTCGACGAGTGATAGACATTCGTCGCAGCCGCCGCGTCGCCGGCGTGTCGTTTTTTCAAAAGTGATATTCCAATTACTTATTGAACGCGAGCGAGTAGAACTCAGGCAAACCATTGAAACTATGCTCTTCGATTACCCTTTATTGTTAATCATTTCAAGGTCATGATAGGCTGGATTGACCGAGAACTCGACTCACTCGGGCTTACGCCAGCAGTTGGAAATCACACCAGCCATCGACAAACTTAAGCTATACAAGTGCATTGGCTCGGAAAGTTCGAGGTTCTTTACGAAATTTGTCCCACATAACGCATTTTTCGTCGATTCATTGGGTCGCGGGCGGACGTAACGACCTTTTCGGCAACTTTGTTTTAGGAAAAGGTCAAGAAAACAATGTAATTATGGGAAGGCAGGACACTTTCTGAAGCCTAGTAAATGATGCTTAGTGTATGTTATCGTTTAAATGTCAATTTCACACTATCGTAACTTGGCACTTTATAAAATAAGGATTTAAAATCTACGAATAAAAAAACGCTCACGTAAGTAGTCTTTGTGTAATCTTTAATAAACCGATCTAAAATAATACTTAGGTATCTACGGTCTACGATTGATTCAAATGGATTGTTTATGTATGATCTTTATACCTACGACAAATTAAAATTATCTTTTATTTGTTAGCATAAGCTGACCCTTCACCGGCCAAAAATAAGTCTGAGAAAGTCAAGTTGATCATTTCTGAAGCCCTCAAGAATCTGGCAAATATTGTCCAATACCTATATCAACTTTAGGGATAGGTAAGTTGACGTCATTCGTAGGTTCGATGTAGGTTAATGTAAACATTCAGTATTATGGTACGCCCACCTAAGTTTGTCCTTATCAAGACTCATCTACGTTCTGCCTACAGGCTACACAGACGGATTACGTCAAACAATACCCTAGAGCTTACGTCAAAACTGCGAAAACAGAGTCGTTCCACATTAATTTGCAGTAGGTTCCGTAAACGGAGTTTTTAAAAAGTCGTAGCGCTTTTGGATCACAATACTGCTGCCATAAATTTAATTAGCATTCGTGTCGTGAGGCCTTTCTCGAGAGATTATATCGATTCGAATGCTAAGTTTTGACTTCCGCTCGATAGAACAAAATCACGAATATATGTCTAAAGGGGCCCACTCATTAACAGTCCGCCGGACGGTATCGGCCTGTCAGTTAGAACAAAAAGTTGACAGTTCCGAACAACTGACAGGCCGATACCGTCCGGCGGACTGTTAATCAGTGGGCCCTTTAAAATGCACTTTTAAAATGTGTAACAAATTATACACATCATCTTCCTCGCGTCGTTTTTTTATTCGTCTATTTTTAAAGTTATTTACTTACAGTACGGGCGGCCCGGCCTACAACTCTTATTACTGTTTATATTTAGCAATTTAATGAATATTTATTGCTGTTATCGTGTAGTATTATTATATAAAATATTCGGCTCATGAGTCCGCTTGGCAACTTATCCCTAGAATTGGCGTAGGCACGAATTTTTACGAAAGCGACTGCCATCTGAACTTCCAACCCAGAGGGTAAAAAAACCGCTTCCCACACGCATTTCCATTTCGCTCACGCTTACGCTCAGTGAATGAGTCAGAGAAGAACACGACCTTACTGGGCCTTAAATATTGTGTTTTTTACCTTGTATTCCAGGAGAATGTTTCTGAAGATCATATTCGGAAAAAAGTAATATTCTTACCTTTTAAGCCGATACACATGTTTCACGGAGAGAGAAATTTTGTAGTTAACTCAGTTTATGGTACTCATTCGTGGGCAAAATTTATCGCGGACACATGTATACCATCTTCTTTTTTCCGTTCATTTCAAGGGTGCATTCCTGAGCTTAAATTAAGTAACTTTCTCAAAGACCCCGGTAGTCTAATTAACTCCATTTCGGAGATAATCAATAATTTATTTTTATCTTAAAATAAGGCCCTTACGAGCGTATACACTTGCCATAGGGCCTGATTACATATTGGTTAGTGTTTATTAGTGTTAAATGACTTATGTAAACGTAATTAATATCTCGGACGATTGATGTTCGAAATGACATTGATATGTCACAGTTTTCAATTGTTTGGTTGAATTAAATGTAATGCGTGTGTTACAACAACGCTATATGCAACATTTAATTACTTTTTATAAAAATAAAAACAAAGATATATTTTTATTATTTTGCAAAATAATTTTACTTTCCTTAAACGTACTTACCCATACCCCGGAGTTAACGGAATTCTATAAGAACACGGTGTATAATTAGACTTGTTATGAATCAATTAAATCTATTTACTACCAAACGTCACTGATAATGCGATTTGCAATACATTGCAGCTTTTGGTTCAGCAATTGAATTCGTTGCTCTTACTTAGCCAGCAATTATCTAAAATCGCATGCCATTTATCGCAACGTCGGTTGAAGCCTTAACCACAGAATAAATAATAGTTTTAACACGCAGCTAACCGCTACTGCCTAGGTATCCTCAATTAAAATATAACTATAATATATGATCGCAGCCTCTATTGCGTCCGAATATCCGTATAAGGTAAATATCCGTATGTAGATGAAGTAAAAAAAGTTTTTTATACCTGGGATGGGTGACAATCGGGCAGTCAAAACGGCTTACTTGAGAAGACCAACTGGACGCCGTCCTGTTATCGTTATAAATATCGTTGGGCGGATAGAGTGGAGGCTGATCTCCGTGAGCTCGGTGTCAGCGAGAGCTGGCGCAAAGTCCGCTCTGGACCGAGCAAAGTGGCGTGCTCCTGTGTTGGAGGCCAAGACTCATTTTGGGTCATCGCGCCAGCCAAGTATGTAAGGATAGGTACCTTTCCTTTAACAATAAGCATTATTACAAAAATTGTTTAATAAGTGCTAAACATGGGTATCGTAATTGTCTCAATGACTATCGATTTTACTGTCCATTATTTTCTTTAGCGTACGTCAAATGAGTATTGTTGATATTTTATTACCTATCTTGATTACGAAGTAATACAATACCTACATTACGTACTTTGAGAAAGTTGTCGTGTTTTATGACCATGGTGGTAATTACTTCACCACTTTCGTTCACGTCCATTCTCAGTACCGTTGTTATAGGTATGTGAGGAAAGGTTGAATATAATCAACTTTTTAAGTTTATTCTATACGCTATAATGGGTACAACGCGTAATAGTTTAAATCAATATGTATACCACACAGTCCGTAATAGTACGAAAGTCAGCAGTAGCGCTTGTCAGTACCCCTAGTGTAAATTTATTCGATAGCGAAACGTGACATACGTTTGCGTTAAGTCTCATTTTGCATGGGATTTTGAGTTTCCAAAACGTCCCGCTTGGCGCGCTGTTTCTAAATCCCATACAAAATGAGACTCACCACAAACGCGCACGTTTCGCTATCGAATAAATTTACACTCGGAGTACTGAAGTATAAACGCGAAAACAGTTACAAACTTTGAAGTAAACTAATACTTGAATGAATGAATGTAATACATATATGCATACTTCTCACCTAGGTAAAGTCACGGACTTTTAGGGTTTACTTTACATTGGACACCTCATACCGCAAATATTGACAACTAAATTAGTTTGAACCCTAAATAGATCAAGAGCGACCGTACGCTACAAAATATAGTGTCATTCTTTAAAGCCTAGTACTCATGTTCGCAACTAATAGAACTAAAAAACTTCCACAGCTAATAGAACAAAAAACTTGTACAGTAACAAGCCATAGTGAAAGAGGTTAGTTTGTTTTTACGTTTGAAGATGTTTTGATTGCGATGGGAACGTGAATGCATGGCATTGAATCCATTGTGCTTGTGAGAGATTCTTAACGGTCAGGATGAAGAATGAGACCCTATAATTTAGTCAATTAATCATCTATTGATTTTATTTCCTATTCCACTGGTACAAATGGGGCTGGAGCGCATCTCCTGTCTGTATGTGTTGGCCAGACCAGACCGTCAATCACATCAATCTGAATTGCCCCCTTACTAGATGCACAGGCCATTTAGACGATTTTAAAATCCTGTCAAGAAGAAGCAGTCAGATTCCTGGGAAGGGCAAAAAAATTTTTTTTACCATGTTGGTGGGCAAACAATCGATGGTAAGCAATCATTGTAACCTATGGAATGGACGCCTGCAACATCAGAGATATTACGTGCGCGTTGCTGACCATTTAAAAACCTGTATACTCCTTTCAGGCAAAATTCTAACTTAAGGTTTTTCTTTTAGGTTATATCTAGTGCCTGAGCCAGAGATGATTTGGATGCTTCTTTCCTTGGATAAACATATGCATGAAATTAAATAATAATAATAAATAAATAATAAATATTATAGGACAATTAGCATAAGATAAGATAGGAATAGCCTTTATTGACCAAAATAATAATTCATTACATATAAAATTTTACATTATTTCATATGGCATTTATATTGATTTTAATATTTTTCTTAAATCATTTTAATAAATATATTTTAATACCATTGCTTTTCATTAATTATTTAGTCTGCCTTCTTGGCATAGGCCTCCTCCAGCTCTCTCCATAACTCTCTCTTCTGTGCTATCCCAATCCAATTGATTCCCGCATGCTTTATGATGTCATCCGACCATCTCCTCCTTCCACCTCTAGGATACCATTCTGCTACCTCTCTATCCCGCTTGTTTTTACCTTCTCTTGCCATATGTCCAGCCCATTTCCATTTTAACGTTTTTATAGTCACTGATATATCCTAAATTTTGGTTTTCTTTCTAATATCTGTGAGTCTTACTTTGTCTTTCCTTTTTACAGATAAGATTGATGTTCTATCGAAATTTGCATAATGGTTTCGTAATTCGTAGTGAGAATCAGTTCTATGGATGCTTCGCTATTCTGCCCTACTAAGCCAAATAGCGCTATCTCAAAAGACTATTCATTGCTACCTTATACTTTAATTTTTATAGGTGATAATTTCATTTTTTTTTGAGATAGAGCTATTTGGCTAAGGTCCTGGGTAGTATTGATGTTAGAAGATGGAGTACAAGTGATACTATTATGAATTAATTTTCGTTCTAGATAGCTACAGCTAAAATTCTTTATTCCTGGAAGCTGTTTGATTAGCCCTTACCACCAACAACGGAAATCAAGATTTCATTATCTGTCTCACTATCACTCTTGCTTATTCAAGCTATACGAAAGACATATACTTCAATTAATTTCAATGTTCGTTTATCACAATAGGGCCTCTGTAATAGAAGCATGAAGTCATTCCAAAAACCTTTATAATTGGTTTTCCAAAATATTTACTCTTTATATTCCAATATCTATCAATAGCTTTGGTTTTGTAAATAGATGCAGATAGCTGTTGAACTGCTGATGACTAATATAATCCACTCACAATAAGTTAAAAACAGAAATATCTATAATGATTGTTGCAAGAAAAAATCAACTTAAATAATTATGTTACAAAAATATTACTCTCCAAGTAAATATGGCCTATCATGCAACAACATACAGTGTATACTCTAACTCCCTTATTCATAAACGTCTACTAAAGTTGACAAGCCACTAATAATCGTTTGTCGCTTTCAAATGATTATTAGCGGCTTGTCAACTTAATTAGACGTTTATGAATAAGGGGGTATATGTAAGGAGACACTTAATGGACTGGACATTCTTTGACGTTATAGAGAGTTTTCGTGATATAGAGAGTATGTAATTAACATTGAAGTAAAGCAACTGTAGGCAAAAAATTACAACAATATAGGGAGTGAAATGTTATATCAAGTGACATTATATGGAGTTTACACTGTATTATTTTATACTATTGTTTGTCATTTTCCTCAGTAACTTCTAAACATTATAAACACTGAAATATTATAAAATCTTTTAATGACGAATACCTATGTTAATATACTCACACATGTACTAATTACAGTGAAAAATTTGTCATAATAAATCATTATGCACAAACCTTAATTGTAACATGTTTTCCGTTAGAGCCATGACTATGAATGTTAGTACTGATTATTAACTGCAATATTTTCCTGTAATATTTAAACTATGTCCTTTAAGAGTAAAAGCAAGTCTGTGTCATAATAATGAGAAAATAACAACCATAGAGTTGTTAAAGTTAGTGTCCATATTTTAAATTATAAATTGCTTACTGTGGCACAAAATCACAAATGTCTAGAAAGCAAATAAATAAATTCAAATAAGTTGTGTTCACCATTCATCAGAAAACACATTTGAGTGTAAATTACTAAAATTGATATAAGTAACAAAATGACAGACACGAAATAATAATAACCATATTTATCTCAATGCAAGCATGCACTCCCATAAAAGGATTGTAAATATGATTAAAATTTGGCCCAGCAGCATAATTGTATTGTAAAACAGGAACATTATACTTTAACCTTGATTAATAGCCAATGATTTCTTTGGATACTACTAACAAAGTAAATATTCCTATCTGTTGGGCCATTTGGACACCAAAACTAGTAAAGGCCAAATGGTGAGAAACAAGTTTTTACTTATTGGAATCTTATAGGTAGGTAGTTAGAGCAATATATATGTGACAATTAAGAAAAATCATAATGTGATGTTTTGCCATGAGTTCAAGTGGATAAAACGTATATTCGCGTTGCGCGGGTGCGCTAAGCCTAATATCCTGTTGGGCATTACTTCCTCGATATCAAGAGCAAACAACTTTCGCCGCTCTCTGGCCTCCAGCGCGCTGCCGCTGCAGATTTGCGCACGCGCGGCCGGCCGCACCGTGTGGCTAACTCGTACGCACCTCCACCAGCACAATCAGCGTTTCTTTAACATTACGCAAGCCTTGAAACTCACCTCGTACACATTTC
This sequence comes from Cydia pomonella, assembly GCF_033807575.1. Taxonomy (NCBI): domain Eukaryota; kingdom Metazoa; phylum Arthropoda; class Insecta; order Lepidoptera; family Tortricidae; genus Cydia; species Cydia pomonella. The sequence goes on along the minus strand of NC_084719.1, from coordinate 14,105,218 downwards.
GATCAGCGCCAATTATTATTGTTTCACCAGCCACGTAACTACCCAAAGTGCATTATCAGCGCGTAAACCTATTCCTAATCATAACAGGAAACACTTACCTTTTCAGCTATCGGTCCAAATCCGAAAAAAATATCAAAAACCGTCACTCACAACTAACACTAAACACAAAATTATTCACCTCTTGACATCTGACATGGTTCTAAGGAATTCAATGGTAATATCACAATTCTATTGCACCGTTAAAAACTACGAAGTAAAGCGTAGTTATAAAAATAATAATAATTAACAAAAACTAGGCAAAACGATCACAAAAATAGTTTTACAAAACGTAAACACCATCCACATTTGACAGCAGCGATGAAACTGAACTGACACTTGTCCGTAGTTGCCAACTGCTTCACTCAGCTATCGCTTCGCCCCCACTTTTTGATAGTGCCAACCTGCGGAGATCTCTGCAATACACGAGTTAAATGAGGTTTCAGGGTAGAAAGTCGTTTATAAATATTTTAGGATCATATTTTTTAATACGTAGTGTTTCGTAATACCAGTAAACACATTTGGTTTAATCTGAAAACGAGATCTACTTTTGCGACGAATCGACCATTGAGGTAAACTGTATATTTTGTATTTAATTTAATATAAATAAAGTAAGTGACTGATTTCCAATTACTTAACCACAAAAATAAGATCTTGTTATATCTATTCAGTGTTTTCAAATAATTAAATGCACTGTGTATAAAAATATTCTTTGTATTATATATTTTAAGATTTTGCGGCAGCGCTGTTAAGATTTAAGATTGGTAACATTAAAAACTTACTGTCAACTGTCACTTTTCGTCATCAACGATTTGTCACTACTTTATCAGTTGATTGTGTATCTCATTTTGAGCTAAAAATATATGGAAAAACCCTTGCTTTGTCGAAAGTAATATATACAAAGGATTCAGAAAATATAGTAGTAACCTAAACAATGTCTAAGTTCGAGGATAATCCGTTTGAGGACCCTACCATAGACAACCCATTTGCTGTAAGTAGCCCATCCAAGTTATCGGAATTTGTGTTCTAGCAGTTCAACAGTGTGATTGTGGATGTTTTGTTTTAGGACCCTGCCGTCCAGCAAGTTGCGAGAAGTACAAACAATGCGACACAAGGTCTCGACGATTACAATCCCTTCGATGGGCAGCCTAACGCAAATCAACCCACGGTAATTTTGTTTAGTTTCAGTTGAGTCAACGAATTCTGCTGCGTCAATACGGTATTAACAGCATCGGAACATTTTATCGAGACCGGCCGAACGAGTTCAAATTGTGTCTAATGATAATAAGTTTCTCTTTATAATAATTGCATATAGATAACAGGGAAACCTATGAGTAAGTAAACAATGTAATAAATATATCCATATTATATATTGATATCATTATATTATGCACCTGAGAAAACAATTTATGATTTTAAAGTATGATTATTGCATATTATGAACTCACGAGGAACTTCGTTTATGAAATTATGTTTTTCAAGTTTATATGCAGCTACATCCCATTTTTAGGGTTCCATACCTCAAAGCGAAAAAAAGGAACCCTATAAGTGTACCTACTTATTTAGGACCACTTTGTTTACTGTGTGGAACACATGGAGGTATTGTGTTGAAATTAAATTTATGCTCAGGTCTGCAGTCCCTTGAAGCTCTGAAAAAATTAAACTTCTAATTTAATGTAAAAAAAAGAAAAAAGATGTGGCTGTTTATGCCGCAAAAAACGTGTATTTTGTTACCCAAGGGAATCAAAATTTATAAGGTACTTTCCGTTGACCTAGAACTACAAAATTTGGTAAGTAATACTGGCTTAATTTCAGATGTGTTACACGAGTCTGTTTTTTGAGCCATGAAAAATTCAGTTCCGTCCAACTTAATATAGACACGGGATAGGTTTGAAAGGGCAACATTCATGTGTTAATATTTTGTCATGCAGGTCCAACAACCACCACAGCCAGCGATCATGCAGGCAGTGTCCCCGCCCACAAACACACAGTTTGTTGGAGGTGGCAACAGGCCATCCCAACAGCAGCCGCAAGGGCCGCCCAACAATAACCTCACTGCTGACCTTTTGGTATGTATTTTGATAAGCATTATTTGTTGACATCCACCCCCATACCTCATTAGGGACATAAGGCTTCTTGCCGTGATCTTGAGTGGCTACTTCCAGCTCTTTCCAGCTGAGACCAGTTCACCTAGCTTCCTACTTGACCACATACACACACACCAGCCACACACAGCCATGCAACCAGGGGTTAATTGGCATACAGTCAGCACATATCGTTGGGGATAGTGCAATACCGCGTAACTAACAAATGCAGTAAGGTCCAATTACCTTGTACATTGTTTGAATTTCGAACTCTTACGACTTTGTTAGTTGCGCGGTATTGCACTATTCCCGACGTTATGGACTTTCAAGGTGGCCAAATGTATTGGGACATGTCCTTATTATATGATAACACCTTGTGTGTTAGGATATATTTGGCCACTTTGGCTGTCACTATCTATTTGATGCTGACTATACTACATCTATACAAAAAAAAACACTTTTGGCCTACCTGGATCAAAAAACACTCACTTAGGGAGAATAACTGGACAGTCAAGCACCTGTACACAAGGGGATCCAAATGCGCAAATGGCATTGGATTGGGCATATCCTCAGGAAGCCTATAAACCACCTATCTAAAGTGACCCAGACCTGGAAACATGGTCATTTAAATTTACTTGGCACCGTTCCATGCAGCAAGAGTTGGGTGTTTGACCCAAGCTGCCCAGGACCTGAGTCAATGGAATAAAATGGTTCGAGCCCTACATCCCAGCAGGGGGTAACAAGAAGGAAAGAAGAAGATACAAAAGACTGTGCTAGTGTTGCTTCAAGACCAAAAAATGAAACAACAAACTTTCTCTATCTCCTACACCTGACTAGAATAGTTAAAATCTATTGTTTCTTAGTGTTTGTTAGGGCCCTTCTTTCATCAAGCAAGTTTGGGAACACTTTGTGATGATAATCAATCCCAAGAAATAAGGAAATACACTGGACTGGATTTCATTCGATACCCCCGTCAGGGTTGTATGAGGGGCCGCTTCCGCCTTTCGGCCTCGGCGGCTGTCGCGGGTCGCTCCCCAGACCCACCGACGGGTGGGGAGGTCTATTGGCCGTCATTTGGGGGACGGTGTGTCTGGCTGGTGTGGGCCAGCTCTTCGCTACCGATCGTAACCCATAAGGAAATACATAGATAAAACATAGTTTTGAGCCAAGAACTTTTATTTCTTTAAAGTACGTTTTTATTAACAGGTTGGAATGTTGTTAAGGAGATAATGAGGTTGCCTGACCACAACAATTAAATTAATATACTGCAATCAATTGGTCTGTAAAAAGCATTTAAATATAGAGTTTTCTTGTACTGAACTACCTATATATAGTTTTATTTAATTTTTTAAAGGAGTTATTAGATGATGTACACCATCTAGGATAAAAAAACTATTGGCAGCTAGATTTCTTCTTTAAAGATAGGTTTAAACTTTAAAGAACTTTATTTCTCAAAAAAATTACAGTTCATGAATATGATCTACTGGGTGGGACGTGGGGGTGGAGGGAAAATACCGAACGGGATGGTCTTATTATAGAACTTTCAAGTAGGAGTAGCAGAGAAAGTGCTATTATTGTTTGTCCTTGTCAGTCTCAGTTTTCATTTCTACCTACTTCTAAAAAATCATAAGTGACGAAAACGTGTTATCAGGAATGTTAAAAACGTTTTTAATTTCGTCGCATTGCATATGTTCTGTCCCTCACGGGCACACGCGTATGGCTCATCTATAGAAAATCCTATATTTATACCTTTCCCACCTCTTAGGCATACCTTAAAATATACTTTACAGTACATATGGGGCTACTTTATAGCACTAGTGCGAGAAGTAGCATATTACGTTACTGTGTCGAACATTTAAAGGGCCATATGTACTGTAAAACGTTGTACGATACATGTGCGAATAGGTAATTCGCAACTCGTGTCGATTTAAAACACTCCCTTCGGTCGTGTTTTAATTTATCGCCACTCGTTTCGAATTTCCTATTTTTCGCACTTGTATCGTAATGTACTATTATTTATATGATTTATGTAGCTTTAAATAAATATTAAAAAAATATTATATATATTTCAATTTAGTAAGTGGGACAATAAGTCACGTAAAAAGCGAATTAATTTTTAACCGTTTATTGTACTACATGAACACATGTACAATACAGTTATAGCTATGCACCATAAAGCACCTTTTATTAGTGAAAGTGACCACCAAGCTTCACAATAAAATGCTATACACGTAGATATCATCAATACAGATAACAGTGAGTCACCATTAACAGTTTCATAACGAGCAGCCAAATTGTGTTGTCCACAATTTAAATTTTTCATGTGGATAATTTAAATGAATGAGCATTGATGATGAATGTAGAGTGTAGACTACTTCCACATTTTTGAATATTCTCACTTCTTTCTTTCATTATTATTATTATTTATTGAGAAAAATGAGATAGCGCTACAGAGTTTTTATCATATGCTATTTACCCTATAGTATGGCCAATTACAGGTTTTCCTGTGAAACTTGTATTGTATAGAAAACATACAAACAGTCACACATACGGACTATTATCTAGTTAATAATATCGACTAAGGAAGTTACATTGTGTGCAGATATAAATAATACGTCCTGACAAGTTATAAACCTTAATCATAGAGAAATAAGTAACGCAAGTAAGCAGTGCTCACTCCATACATCAGTTTTCTTACCAAAACGCTTATTATTTTAGTAGTCGACGACTTGTCCATTTTTCTTGAGGTGTGCGGGAACTCGTTAGCACGTACAGTACATCTCTCGCGTGCCTAGACGCGACTAATGAGCATTCTGTACAATTGTCACAAGGAGCGTGTATAACCTGTATAGACAGGTAACTAGTTACAATAATATCATTGCTGTTGTGTCGATTTATCGCGCTCCAATTTTCTCCTGTGAATAATTTGTTTACAAGTGTATGTAGGCGTGTACATTTACTTTGTTTTTGGCAAGCTCTGTATCGCCGACAAGTGCACGCCTGGTCGGATATTTACATGTACATAGAGAGAGATATGAGAGTCTAATACAACTAGTTAGTATATAAATCTTCTGTATCCATATAGCACAATATCAAAAACTAGTGATTATCTATTGCACTCGACACTGTTGGATATGTATTACATATTGCTCTTATTTATATGTACATTGCCAGTCACTTTACTAACACTTGCTTTGCTTTTCCATATGGCACAAAAAGGAGTTAAAGGTAAACACACTATTAGATCTCTTATGTACTTATTTTATTTATGTTCGCTTACTCTCTTATATATAGAGAAGCGCTGGTGGCCTAGCGGTAAGAGCGTGCGACTTGCAATCCGGAGGTCGCGGGTTCAAACCCGGCTCGTACCAATGAGTTTTCAGAACTTATGTACGAGAAATATCATTTGATATTTACCACTCGCTTTTCGGTGAAGGAAAACATCGTGAGGAAACCGGACTAATCCTAACAAGGCCTAGTTTACCCTCTGGGTTGGAAGGTCAGATGGCAGTCGCTTTCGTAAAAACTAGTGCCTACGCCAAATCTTGGGATTAGTTGTCAAGCGGACCCCAGGCTCCCATGAGCCATGGCAAAATGCCGGGACAACGCGAGGAAGAAGAAGACTCTCTTATATATAGATTCTATATATAAAATAGTATTCAAATTAGAATTTATTTTTCTCTTAGTATCGTGTATATAGTGTACAGATATTTCAAAATAATTTGTGATCGAGATATTATTCCATTTGATTTTCTACCTACACACAAACAAAATAAAGTCAATATTTAAAACACCTAATCGTACGGAGCTTGTGATATTGACTTTTATATCACTATTATTAGGTAGAAAAGCTATAATATATCAAAATACTTTTTCCATTAAATACTGTTAATAGGTAAGCTAATAGTAATAAAGGTAATACTTGATCCCACGCTCTCACAATGTACAATGTAGAAATATATCTATATATACCGATAAGAGGTCACACTCACAATTGCCAAATTGTTAGCGCCCACTCATCTTAGCTATACTGTGAGGTATAATGTAATGGCGGAATCCTATTTGGGTTTCCTTTAAGTAGGTCCCCAATCAGTGAATTTCAGTTCTATCCCTGCTAGGACAACTACATACGTAAATAATCTAAAAGTGGGATCTTATTTTACTAAATAAAAGTGGATTGCAATATTAAAGTTTGCTATACTTAGGACAAATATTGAGAGAGTGCGTCATATAAATCAGTATACTAAATGTAAAAAAAGATATAAGAGAAATAGCATTATTCCTACTTTAAATAAAAAAAAGATGAGTGTTGAATTGGAATCTCAACTACAGAGGCGGCAAGAAGAACTAGAACGTAAAGCGGAGGAGCTAGCCAGGCGCGAGGCAGAACTCCGGGCCGGGTCCGCCGGCAGACGGAACAATTGGCCGCCATTGCCGGGCTTCTGCCCTGTGCAACCGTGCTTCTACCAGGATATAAATGTGGACATACCATTGGAGTTCCAGAGGATCGTGCGGCACCTGTACCATCTGTGGATGTGTGAGTGTTCTGTAAAGTTTCTCTACATAGTATAGTAGTAGCCAGGTGCGAAGCAGAACTCCGGGCCGGGTCCCCCGGCAGACGGAACAACTGGTGCCATTACCGAGTTGCCCTGTGCAACCGTGCTTCCATCAGGATATAAATGTGGACATACCATTAGAGTTCTAGAGGATCGTGCTACACCTTTACCACCTGTGGATGAGTGAGTGTTGAAATTTTTAGCTAATTATTACTCTTTGTTTATATGTTAAGCTCTTTATTTGTGATGCTATAGAAAAAAGCCCAATTTATATATTTAAGGTGCTTAAAAAGCAAATTGTCCCTGTTAATTACCGACGAAGTAGTCTCACTTACTTTGCAACATCATATTTAACAAAATTATTTAAAAACGAACACTTATTTCCTATTTCATGGAATGAGACAGCGCCAGCGCCATTTGAAGTATTTTCCACATATTCCGCTTCTTCTCCTTTATAAACAAATGAAAACTGCAAGAGCACTGACATAATTCGTTTTCTTTTCCAGTCCACGCGCTGATCCTTGCCCTAAACATCGTCGGCACAATGTGCCTCATGTTCGCGGGCGAAGGCTTCACCGTGTTCGGTCTGGCCATCCTCTACTTCGTGCTACTGACTCCCTTCAGCTTTATCTGCTGGTACCGACCCATCTACAAGGCGTTCAGGAGCGACTCCTCCTTTAACTTTATGGTGTACTTCTTCATATTCCTGTTCCAAATCATTATTGCTGTGGTGCAGAGTGTTGGGTTCAATGGAAGTGGTTATTGGTAAGTAATGTTAATTTTGCCATTTAATCAAATTGGGTAGGTTCTGGTAAATTAAAAATGGCGTGATTTAGGAAATCGCTTTCAGCTAACCAAGAACCTTTCTAGGTAGGTGACTTTTGCTTATCAAGAAGGGACGATTACTGAGGCATCTTAAATGATGCGCTTTAGGTATACTTCAGCAGATATTTGTTATATAGGTATTCGAAAAAAGCGAATTAAGCTAATCGAAGTTTCTTACAGCTGTTTTGGAGTTAAATGAGAAGCAACAAAATTGAAGATTATGACAAAAACACTTACAAATTTTAATTTTGCATTTGGGATATTTCTATTCGATGTTATTTTCGCAAACTTTTGAAACTTATAATCCAGTTAAATATATTTTATCACTCTAAGACTAAATATTTTTGCTGATATTAACCATTATTATATTAGTAACATTATTTTTCGTTTTTTGCAGCGGTTTGATCACCAGTATCGCCATATTCCAGACGAACATTGGTGTCGGTATCATCACCATTCTGATCACCATCGGCTTCATCACCAGCGCCGTGGCCGATGTTATGCTCATGGCTAAGGTGAGCAACCATTGAATATATTTTACAGAGGTTTAATCACCAGTATCACCATAATCCATACGAACATCTGGGTCGGTATCATCACCATTCTGATCACCAGCGCCGTAGCCGATGTTATGCTGATTGCTAAGGTGAGCAACCATTGAAGATGTTTTACAGCGGTTTGATCACCAGTATCGCCATATTCTTTACACCAGCGCCGTTGCTGATTTTATGCTCATGGCTATGGTAACCATTGAAGATGTTTTACCGTGGTTTGATCACCAGTATAATCGAGACGAATATCGAGGTCGGCAACATCACCATTCTGATCAACATCGGCTTCATCACCAGCGCCGTCCAAATTTGTCGAAACAAATGCAATCCTTAAATGTCAAAATATAATAAAATTTATGGCCTTTTTATAGTCTTCTGGACTGTTAGAGTAATGGACAAGCATGTGTTTCCCCAGGTGCACCGCATCTACCGATCAACGGGAGCGTCGCTCGCCAAGGCGCAGACGGAGTTCACGACGGAGATCCTCCGCAACCCGCACGTGCAGACCGCCGCGTCCAGCGCGGCCGCCGCCGCCGTCAACGCGCAGATCGCGCAGGCCAACCGCTACTAGCCGGTAAGTTGTGTATTATAGGGAATGTTGCAACTATATCTTCCGGATGGGAGCGTCGCTAACAAGTTGCACATGGAGTTCACGCACGACTTAGACCCTCTGCTACTCGCTTGTGCAGACCGACGGGTCCAGCGCGACCGCCGCTGCCGTCAACGCGCAGATGGCGCAGACCAACCGCTACTAGCTGGTAGGTTGTGTATTATAGGGAATGTTGCAACTATATCTTCCAGACGGGAGCGTCACTAACAAAGTGTAGACGGAGTTTACGCACGACGGCGACCCTCTGCAACCGCTTGTGCAGTCCGACGGGTCCAGCGCGACCGCTGCTGCCGTCAACGCGCAGATGGCGCAGACCAACCGCCATTAGCCGGTAGGTTGTGTATTATGGAAATGTTGGAACTTCATCTACCAGACGGGAGCATCAACGTGCTGCTAACAAGGTGCTGACGGAGTTCACGCACGACGGAGATCCTCTGCTACCCGCCTGTGCAGACCGGCGGGTCCAGCGCGGCCGCGCTTGAATCGCGCTGACCAACCGCTACTGGCGGAGGTAGGTGTATTGGATATGTGCGATACTTCGCACTATGTGTGATACTTCGGATGTGGGGGAAATACAAGCGACGTCAACGCACGACGTGTTAAAAATATTAAGATTATATTTGGATCATTCACCATGTTTCGGATTTTCAGTGAAACTCATTTTTTTTATTGGAAAGGAGAATCGAATGTTACCGATGTAAATAAGAAGAAAAAAAATTATAAACGATATTACTACAAAAATGCCATAAAAATACTGTCGAAGATTCAAGAAAAAATATTTTGGAACGTTAAAAATACCTAATCGAATAAAACATAACATTTTCATCAATATTGTGCAGATAACCCTTTTAAGTTTTAACAGTAATTTCATACATTTGAGTTTCATTTCAGTCCAACTTTAATCGCAGATTTATAGTTATAGATAGCAGTATACATACCTAATACCTATAATAGACATTTCGGATTGTATAAAGGCGTGGAGAAAGTCGGTATCTTATCCTCGATATGATTCATCTTTGTTTATACGTGGTTGATAACTAGTTGAAATTGTTTTATTACCGATGATTCAGTAACGTTCATGTAAATCACTTACAAATGTCCCGTGTATTCCATTACATATAGGTCATATTATATGTGCCATGAGGGTCGATTTGCATAAATTGCTCAATCTTGCCGAGGTAAATATGTATACTACTCAAACTTAACAACGGTAAATTCATCGTTTACATTGCGAGTTTATTTTTGTATCTCTTACATGAAGTTTTTGTTCGCGTACAATCACAGACACCAAATTTACAAAATAGCCCGATTGTTTTTAGGGTTCCGTAGCCAAATGGCAAAAAACGGAACCCTTATAGATTCGTCATGTCCGTCTGTCTGTCCGATTCTGTCACAGCCACTTTTTTCCGAAACTATAAGAGCTATACTGTTCAAACTTAGTAAGTGGATGTATTCTATGAACCGCATTAAGATGTTCACACAAAAATAGAAAAAAAACAATAAATTTTGGGGGTTCCCCATACTTAGAACTGAAACTCAAAAAATCTTTTTTCGTCAAACCCATACGTGTGGGGTATCTATGGATAGGTCTTCAAAAATGATATTGAGGTTTCTAATATCATTTTTTTCTAAAATGAATAGTTTGCGCGAGAGACACTTCCAAAGTGGTAAAATGTGTGTCCTCCCCCCCCCCCCCCCCGTAACTTCTAAAATAACAGAATGAAAAAACTAAAAAAAATATATGATATACATTGTCATGCAAACTTCCACCGAAAATTGGTTTGAACGAGATCTAGTAAGTAGTTTTTTTTTTATACGTCATAAAATTAAAAAAAATTTTTTTTTCATCAAACCCATACGTGTGGGGTATCTATGGATAGGTCTTCAAAAATGATATTTAGGTTTCTAATATAATTTTTTTCTAAACTGAATAGTTTGCGCGAGAGACACTTCCAAAGTGAAAAAATGTGTGCCCCCCCCCCCCCCGTAACTTCTAAAATAACAGAATGAAAAATCTAAAAAAAATATATGATATACATTACCATGCAAACTTCCAACGAAAATTGGTTTGAACGAGATCTAGTGAGTAGTTTTTTTTTAAAACGTCATATAATTTAAAAAAAAATTTTTCATCAAACCCATACGTGTGGGGTATCTATGGATAGGTCTTCAAAAATGATATTTAGGTTCCTAATATCATTTTTTTCTAAACTGAATAGTTTGCGCGAGAGACACTTCCAAAGTGGTAAAATGTTGAACAAAATCTAGTAAGTAGGTTTTTTTTTAATACGTCTTAAATGGTACGGAACCCTTCATGCGCGAGTCCGACTCGCACTTGGCCGCTTTTTTGTTTTACAAATTAGGGAAGAAATGTAAATATATATTTTAAAAAAATTAACGATACTTAACTATTGACGACTACGTTGGAGAGTAGACTACCTAATAGTTTGAAAATCAAGGACCAGCTTATAAGTTTTTCAAAGTCTTGTTAGATTAAGTTTAAGATTAGTTTTTTTAGAATAATTAACTTAAACAAAACAATATGACCTCGAAATTCTTGAAGTATTCGTGAGAATCCAAGAATTACAATATAATCGAAATTACATTTTTGTTTCAGAATTGAAACAGACGGACCGCTCCAAACGTGCATTTAGAAATACGCAACGTACACTGGAAATGAACTAGTGGTAATTCGCTTTTTCTCTTTGTTCACGAAGCATGTAAATATGATTATTCATATTTACACTTTTCGTGGGCTTTTTCGACGTATTTATTGTTGTATGTTATGTCACCATGCAGAGACATGTTCGAAGAGCTAAACGTTAAGCGTAAGGCTAGTCGGAGTAATTGCGACTATGGGGTAAATTCAAGTATTCAGAAATACATTTAAATAATAAAAGTTTCTTAACCTTATAAAATTTAAAGTACGGCTGACTGCGCCATGGATGAAATTGCCAATATCACGATCCGATACTTGTATTTCTAGTGTAGTGGCTCCAAGGCTGCCCAATGCAATGCCTCGAGATTTTACTCGACTCGTGAGAATATGTGTTGAAACTGGCCGGTCATGTCTCTGCTTGGTAATTATTCGTGATCTAATTGTTGTATGAAAATCAAGTCAATGATCAAATAATTGCGGCATCCAGAAATTTAGTATATGTAAATTCTCCGACGACAAACTTTTTGTTTGTTATTAATAGCTGTTGCGGTCAGTGGACAGCCAAATTGACAAGAGGGCTGTGTGTGTAATCGTAATATCGATAATTATTACTTATTTATTATGACTTATAAAAATAATTTTGTAATATAATAATGGGCTGCTTCCAAAAGCAGTGTATCACAAAAAGTCGCATTTTATAGACTTCGTATTTTGGGGGTTATAAAGTACAACATTACTTTTAGAAGTGTCCAAAATAATGCGTAGTGTAAAGAGCGGATCACAAAATAAATGTGAGCTAGTATTTTACGTTTTATACTACACCTATTATAGCGAAGATTTATGTAACAATTAAAATTGTGTTGCACTGTTTTTCAATATCACTTTGTTTTGAGTATATCTTATTTTAGTGTTAAGCATCGCCAATAAAATTAAATTGTTAAGTTGATTGCTAATTTTATGAACATTTTAAATAATGTGAGCTTAATGATGCTTTAATGTTCTACAAAGCCTTATTGAAATTATGTTTTACGTTGGGTCGCGGTGGCTCTTATACTTAAAGACCTGTTGGTTTTTCTTTACTTATGTTACGAAAAGCTCCAGGAAATTATTTTGAATGCAGTGAAAAATATTTATTGAAAGGTCAGTCTGGGCAGCAGTAACCCTAAAGTTAAAAATGTAAATACCCAGAAATATAAGTACGTGGCGATCTAAGGGCCTAACCAAGATGACTATCGTTCACAGAGAAACGAAACGCTATCTGTCTCTATCGCACTAATACGGAAGAGTGATAGAGACTAGCGTTTCATTTCTTAAGTGTGCTTTATTTGTATTTCATTGGCAGTTAAATATGCCCCATGGTTGTAATTGCCCCGACTGATATTTTATGGGATTAAAATATTAAGTTCATCAAAGTGCGATTTTAGTATTTATGTCAGTTATTATTTTTTTATTTGCGCACTTTTTGAGCTGAGCCTTACTAGATTTTATTACTTTATAGAATGCCCTTGTAACCTATACTAGTAATATATAAGATAAAGGGGTGTTCACATTAGTTTTTGCTTCATCGTTTGTATCCACAGATAACTTATTTTTGGCAATTATGTGAACATTCCAAAGCGAACTGTCTAAACAAAATGTAAATATTTTATATCTTTAATTTATATATGTCCATGTAAATTAGGTCTACATATAGCACTTACTGTTTATTAGTATTCATGGTTAAATACCATTCAGTGTGGATTTGGTAGGTTTGAACTGATTAATATAAATCATTCGGTTTAGCCTAGTTTTGATATAGTAATAATATATAAAGGTAAAGAGCAATCCGCAATCTGGCTTTCTTTTTTTTACTGACACTTAAATAAGCCGCTAAATCTTAATTACATTTTACAAAACTTAAAATTGGGGTAACGTATGTCACCATATTATAGGAAGCAATTGAATTGACATAGTCATATGAAATATCAATTAAAACTTTCATATTTTTATAGTTGCCCCAAGTTTTTTCACATCCCTTTTTTGTAAATTAGCTAGTATCCTAAACTAACCCAACAATAACTTTTATTACAAGTAGGTAGTAAAATAGTCCATTACCCATAATGACAATCCAATCGGCCTTAATACCTATGTTCCGAGTTGTTTCATAGTAGCACAACACATCATAGAGACATTGTTGTAAAAAAAAATAGCTTAGTTTTCTTTTAAGCCGAACTAGTCACCTGACTACGCAATAGAGTCAATAACATGCCTAGCGCGGTAAACTTACGGCAAACATATGACCAGGGGCCTATCGCGAAAACTGAAATTCGCAAATTGCGGAGATCTTTCTCTTTTACTCTCTCTCTAAGACGTAATTAGAGTGACAGAGAAAAATGCCCGCAATTGACAAACTTCGATTTTCGCGATTGTAGATAGCCCAGAGGTTTTCTTTTTGACCGCCTGCGGTGTGTTCCTACAGAAACGTCCTCTTGTAGCCGTAACGGGTCGTAATGGTTGCCTTGCAGTGTGTGACCGCGACAACGCTTTGCATGTAATAACGATGTCCCACTCACACGTCACGCCGAAGACGGCCTTACGGCGCGAGGTAATGTAAAAGTTATATGAACCGTTTTCCTGTATCAGCGCAGTAATGCCCCGATTTTACTTTTTAATATGAAATTAATTTTAACTAGTCTCAACAGAAACATTTTAAAAATTTGGCCATCATAAAACTGGCGTTATTAATGAGATTATAACAGGAAACAATAGTGTGTTATGGTACTACAACCAATTAAATGAAGTATCAAGTATCAACCAAGTAATGGATCGGGGTACGTCCTTAAACTACGTCCAAAAGAGAGGTATGGGCAGTTGCTCTAGATGTCATTCCACATCTAGAGCAGAGCCCAACTGGGGAAGTACCTCCACCTTACAGAAAACAGCAGCCAAATAACACTAGTCCCTACTCATAGTGTTGTGTTCCTGCCGGCGAGTAAGGTTGCCAGAGCTCAACGAGGGGGGGCGGGTTTAGGGTCGGCAACGCGCATGTAACTCCTCTGGAGTTGCAGGCGTACATAGGCTACCGAGACTGCTTACCATCAGGCGGGCCGTATGCTTGATTGCCACCGTCGTAGTATTAAAAAAAATCTAAAGGAGGCTTGTTAAATATGTATGTCCAGTTAATAGATTACCTTCTAATAATCATGTAAGTCAGGGTATTACTGCTGGCATATATCTGGGCCTAGAATGTAAATTATTGTAACCGTCCTCCCCGGAAGAAGGCGGGTCTATCTGAACGTTTAACTGTTTTGTAACTTAAGTCATGTTATATACTTATGATTAATTAATAAATATAGTTTCAATTAAACTCTTGTTTTATTATATCTAATGTACGGCTCTCCGTTACATTACCAATACAACGTGTTTGTCCACGTATAGTGGAGCCGTTAACCATGTATAGTACGATGAATTTTATCGACAAATCACCCCCCATACCTATATTTTTGCAAAACCATTTTAAAACTGCACACTTCCAAAGTTTTATGGTGCCATACACTACTGCACTTGGTTAATGTAACATTATATGCCCATTTACCTATCGCACATCTAAAAAATAATAATCATTCGATAGCTTATGAATTAGGACATACATTTGAAGCACAAATGTCATAAAGAATTTTCCACAATTACTCGATAATTAATAACCAAAATAAAAATCGTCTTGATAAATTTACTTTTTTACATTTTATCTTTTTTTTTCGAAAACGAGGTCGTTGATCTGTACTTTTTTAATTGTTAAATGATAGAACAGGATATTAGCTAAAAGTTGACATCAAAATGATAGCCCTAGTTAAAACATTTCACAAGTTACACGTCTACACGACTCAAAAGAAGACCTTCTGTAATGAGCGTCAACTTAGTTCTAAAGAATAATTTCCCGCCGCCCGATTATCATTTGGAACTAAAACAACTTAGTTCGACGCACATTACATGTCTTGTTTGGACTCGTGTAACTTGTGAAATGTTTTAACTAGGGTTATCATTTTGATGTCAACTTTTAGCTGATATCCTGTGCTATCATTTAACAATAAAAAAAGTACAGGTCAACGACCTCGTTTTTGAAAAAAAAGTAAATTTTTGGAGACGATTTTTATTTTTGTTACCTATTAAATATTTGATTTTTTAATGACATTTATAGTAGTGTATGGCACCATAAAATTTTGAAAGGGTGCAGTTTTAAAATGGTTGACAAAAAAACAGCCCATACCTATGTTTTTTCTTGTACCTGTAGTGTAGTACCTTGTACTTGTAGTGTATGGCACCATAAAACTTTGAAAGGGTGCAATTTTAAAATGGTTGAGAAAAAACATAGGTATGGGGGTGATTTGTCGATAAAATTCATCGTACTATACGTGGTTAACGGCTCCACTATACGTGGACAAATACATTGTAAGTATAATCGTTAAAAGCGCTGCCAATTTATATTCGTTTGGTTGTTCTAAGGTTTGATTCTAAGCAAATCCGTTTGAACGTCAAAAATCACAGCAAGTATTCTACTAAATGCTACGAATATTCGGTATTCGGCCACTTTGTCAAATGTTCGGCATTCGGACAAATACTTATTACACTTGCCTATAAGGGAAAATTGTTGAGTTAAAAGTGCATCGGAACCGTTAAATGCTTTTATTTATAACAAAGCAAACATAGGCGACCAGTTTTCACAATGTGACTTTAAATAGCACAGTTATTTTCACGCATTTATTACTGAATTAATCTCCGGTTCTTTCGATGTCTATATAGTCACCTTACTACTGCATCAGATCACGTCTGCGTGTTGCATTGTCATGAACATTACGGTGGTATATTGTATATACGAAGGGAAGCAGTGTGTAATAATAAAGAAAACTACGTATTACTACATACGAAAACTATTTTATTTCATAATTACTGACAAGATACTTACAATATCCACACAATAAACTAACACACTTCGATCCGTGCCCACGTCACAATATAAACATTATGTTCAAGGAACGATGTCGATTTATAAACCCTATAATATTCAACACTAAGTTTAATTTGCCCCGGATGGACAAAAATAATTCTTAATTATCACCTTCAATGGTATATTATGACCACAATATACCAATAACTTTGAAGAAAAAATATCGCTCATATGTATAAACGTTTTATTCCGCATTTTGTAGAAATATTTCATTTCGGGTGGTTTTATGAATTTGTACATTTCTGCTGTGATAGATGTAAAGCTCAAATATACTACGTCTGCGGCGCATTGGCATGCGCGTGAGCGCCCAGGCGGCCCGGGTCCTGACTCGGGTAGTGCAGGGCCGGCGCCGGCGGCGGCAGGCCGGGTCCGGGCGGGGGCAGGCCGGGGCCGGGCGGGGGCAGGCCGGGGCCGGGCGGGGGCAGGCCGGGGCCGGGCGGGGGCAGGCCCGGGCCGGGCGGCGGCAGGCCGGCGCCGGGCGGCGGCGGCGGCGCGCCCCACGGCCAGCCCGCCGCCGGCCCGTAGTGGTGCAGGTTGAAGAAGTCGTTGGGACGGTGGGGCGGCGGCATCTACAAAAATACGACGTTTAAAATCTAATGAAGTGTGTCTAAGCTTCGTTTTAACAGATACTATGAGTTTGGCAAATTTACCCAATAATACTGCTTTTTCACTAAAATTATAGATCGATTAGACAAATTAGGGCAGAGAGGTTTCAGATCGACGACGAGTAAGTGATTACCGACCGGCTATTTTCTCACGCAAAAAAACACATCTACTTACAAGTCTTGTATGAATGAAAGAGAGGCATATATTTATCGCTGATAGCTGTTTACACTTCCACCGATTGCTTTTGCTAGTAAAACACATTTAAAAAAAACGGACAATTACAGAATATACAGTTATATTACCTGTGGTGGAAATGGATGCAGGAAGGCAGGCGCCGGCGGCAGAGCGCCGGGCAGGCCGGGCACGGGCTCCAGCGCCGGCAGCGCTTCGTTCTTCTCGTTTGTACCTTGACGTCCTAAAACACGAGGTGAAGTAAAGAAAAATGAGTACAAATATGTTCGACTTTTTCTGTTTTAGTCGAATCGATTCATTTTATTTAAAAAAATCTGGCGAGTGAGACCCCTTACTAATCTACTCGACTAAATTTTTGGTGTTCATACACGTTTAGTAACTAAAATACTCGCCACTTGACTAAATTAACGTAGTCCGAAGCAGCCTTTCATATTATAACATTGCCAACTCACTCGTCTGTAGTGTGAACGATTTTTAGTCAGTTGACCGATTTTAGTTAGCTAAAATACCCGCCACCACTTGACTAATTACTAATTTTATTGCCATCATTTTCTTTACCCTGCTTTGCCTTTGTTTTGCCCTAGAGCATTTGTAAACTAAGTTATCTGTATGAGGGGGCGAAGTTTAGCTTAACCCTTTACCAGGCCAAGGGATATATTTCACCCACATCTTATATCGGTTACCGTAGTCAGGTTTTAACTCCAAACCACCTACAAAATATTTTGTCAATCCCTGAAAATATTATTTTATGATCTTCATTCACAACACGCTTCTAAATTGCGTAATATATCTTTGGCAGCCGTTTAAATTCACTTGAACGCTAATTTCAGTAAACTACGGATAAATTCGAACACTTTTCATAATTTATATGAAACAGAAGTACATAGGTCGAACAATTTTTTGATATTTTGTAGATTTTGAGTGTTGAAAGCTAATGTAATCGGAAACATTGCTAAATATTCATGCATTATTGTGTATGACCAGAATTAGGATGTGGGTTGACATTATCCCATGGCCTTATTAGAGTTTAACTGTGTGGGAGCTATATTTCCCATGGCCCGGTAAATTGTCTTGTCATGTCATAAAAACTCACGTAAGTAAGTGATTTTTTTTCAGTGATTGATATAATGTTTCGTAGGAGATTTGGAGTTAAACCTTGACTATTATAACCGATATAAGATGTGGGTGGAATATATCCCTTGGCCTGATCAAGAATATAATAAGACAAAATCTAGTATGACAGTTCATTACTTAGACAGGCGATGGGATAACCTTAACCCACATTTTTATTTCTGGTTTAAAGGAAGATCTCCGACGTTCATAAATACATTTTTTACAAGGCGTTCAATACGGTTGCAACAGCATATAAAGTACGTATTAAGACACGCTGGTTCTTCGGGGCCTGGTAAAGGGTTAAACAACAACAACTAATACTGTCCCTATTGTTTGTCTCATAACCAGCTTTTAACCTTTCCATTAATTATAAATAAATAAGATGAAAAATCCTAGATGCATCCTACTTGGTTATCTGCATGTGGCGAGGCCGAGGCTCTCGATTAAAAAAAAATATTTATATAGAATTTTGGCTTCCTGTATTCTTTTAATAAATAAATAAAAACATAACTCTTCACAGTTTACACAATACACAATCTTCGAAATAATCTACAATTCTCTGCCAAGCCTATTGAAAAGTACTGTAAATACTATTTCAATTTTATGCAACAAGAGAAAAACTGCAACATGACTTATTTGAAAATTATATTCAAAGACCAGTTGCATAGTTCTCATTTTATTAAAAGGAATAGGAAGGGAAAGAAGAAGAATAAACAAAGTCATTCATCATAAGGATAATAAGATGCCATCAAATTCCAGTAGTCACAGCAACAAAACTGCTCCAACCTTACCTTGAGATTTGCCCCATTTGATGGTGAGCCTCTTGCCGCCTATGACCAGTCGGTTGAAGGTCTTCTCGGCCGCGTGTTCGGCGGCACTCCTAGTCGTGTACTGCACGAAGGCACATTGTGCTCGCGGCACCAAAGTTAGCGACCTGCCGATTAAAAGTAAAAAATACTTAAATTCCTATTAGATTTAATAAAATTAATCTTACCCTGAGCTAAGCATAAGCGGTGGTGACCGAGTGGATATGACGTCCGACTTTCAATCTGGAGGTCGCGGGTTGAAATCCTGGCTCGTGCCAATGAGTTTTTCGGAACTTATGTACGAAATATCATTTGATATTTACCACTAGCTTTTCGGTGAACGAAAACATCGTGAGGAAACCTGCATAGATCTGTGAAGAAATTCAATGGTGTATGAGAAGTCCCCCCCAATCCGCATTGGGCTAGCGTGATAGCCCGAGCCGAGATACGCGTCATACTCGTGAACGGGTGCTGGGGGCCTACCGCGAAAACCGAAATTCGCAAATTGCGGGGATCTTTCTCTTTTACTCCTAATAAGACGTCATTAGAGTGACAGATAAAATGCCCGCAATTGACGAATTTCGATTTACCCGGTTTTGTGGAGACTGGTCTGTTTAAGTTAACTTTATTTTTGAGTATAATTACAGTGAGACACCTCATACGGTTCTCGTATGTTTCTTTTATCCTAATGAATGTTTTAATTATACGGAATTTTGACTCTTAGAGAGTATACACTTCTAAGTATTATTTGATAAAAATCATTTAGTTCTGAAATTTAGAGATATTTAGACCTCTAACTAATTTTTTTTTGTATCTGTTTGTGTTTTTTATTATTACTTTTTTTTTGTAATTCGACATTTAGAGACTTTATACATCTCTAAGTAATAATAATATTTTACTTACTTTTTCTTTAAACAATAATACTGTAGTTTGCATTAATATTTTCAATGAATTGTATTTTATAATTGTTGTTGTGCTTGTTTTTGCTTGTATGTAAATTCCATGTCGACGTGTAAAAGTGCCCTTGTGGCCGATTTGCTGAATAAACGTTGAAGTTGAAGCCCTCTCGCGCATGAGAGGAGGCCTGTGCCCAGCAGTGGGACGTATATAGGCTGAATTATTTTTTATTTTTTTACCTGAGCTAAAAAAAGGACCTTATAGGGTAAGCTTCGTCACTTAAATTTAATGATCTAAAACCATTTTAAATAAGAACAATACAATATCTAACTATTCAACAGTCGACATCAAAAGTACCAGAAAAGAGAAGTAGTAGAGATATGTCTCTATATTATGTAGAACAATTACTGTGGCAGATACTTTTGAATGCAATCTGAATATATCTCAATTTGCAAGAGTACATGTAAAAGTAGTAAAGTTAAGTTGTCAGGCGGGCCGTATGCTTGTTTGCCACCTATATAGTATAAAAAAAAGTATTTGAGGGTGGCACATAACTCTAGTGAATTGTTTCATTGCTACTTTTGATACTGACTGCCCGCAAGTTAAAGTCAGACCAGGATAAGTTGGCAGCAAATTTGATAGCCCAGAATGTGCAAGTGTCAAGTAAACGTCATAATTTCGTAGAAGTTTGATGTTTTAAATGACCCGTGCACTGTGTCTGGGTTATCAATATTGCTGCCAACTTATCTATGTTTGACTCTAGTCATGCAACCAGACAGGTTTAAAGCATAACTGTCGAAGGCTGATGAGTGTACGAACAACAGAAACATATGTAAGAGTCTTATTGAGGCTCATCAGCTAAATAGCTGCTCGCCTATAATTATATAACAGTATTATTCTAATACTGTCAAAAAAGATTGGTCCAAACCTTATTTCTCCATACTGGTAGAAATGTCCCCTCAACTCCTCCTCGGAGATATTATCGGGCAGATTGCCCACATATAGTGTTGTGACCGTTCTGTCCTCGGGTGGTGGCAAAGCTGGCATGGCAGCAGCGCGGCGCATTAGCTTCTCGGCGACTGGGTCATTCACACCATAGTATCTGTCAGGAAATTATAAGGATATTTAAACTGTTAAATCATCTTAACAACAGCAGAAAGATCATGCATACTATCAAATATATTTCAATGGTTATTGCAATGAACATGATATTTACAAAATGGTGAATTACAATATTGTACAGTACAGTATTATATGAGTAGATACTTTTGCGGTACTTTAAGCTTGCCACTGCTTTCTAATTACTAAACAAAATTACAAATGGACAAAACAGTGAATAAATGTACAAACAAATTTATAAATGTGTGCGTAAACTTGCTACTCTAATACATAAAATATAATTTTATAAAAGTCACCCTATGATATGTTGTAAGTATAAAATGAAATATAAAAAATAGAGTGTACCTGTCTTTGATATTCTGATCAGCCAATGGATCATCAGGGTCAGTAGGCTTTTCATGCCGGTACGGGCACTCCTCTCCTCTCCGGCACTCCCCTTTCACCCAGAATGAACACACATGTGGCCTATTCCTTTTGTAATATGGTGCAGTTCGGGCCAACCTCAACAACAGATCAGAAGCACCCTTCGACTTCAGAGCAGAATTACTCGGTTGAGTAGAATCAAATTTAGACATTTGACTATCTAAGTTCTGAATATAGTACTCTTTATTCACTTCATTTCGAGGTAGATCATCTTGTATCTTAAGAGCTGCATCTCTTACTTGAATAGGCAGCCCATATTCTAAGTCCAACAAGCAAGTTTGACAAACATTCTTCAATTTGGAACATGTTTGACAAATTTCTGTTTTCTTAAATCGCATCCTAGACCCTGGGCACCAACGGAAGACTGTAAATGGTCGAGCGCATATTTTACACTCTTTGCCATACTTCTCTTTTGTCTGTAAAGAATTTAATCATATAATAATCTATTCATGATAAGTGGTAACCTTATTTGCAGTTAATAGTGATAAAGTAACACGTTACCATACGAATATACGGATTGTCTCCTAGGCATGTTTGGCACAAAATTGGAAAGTCCTGAAAAAGAAAATCATAATATTAATAACTATTTAACTGATCTGAACTGAATATGTATAAAAAATATGGTTTAATCTTACCGAATCTTCCCAATTCTGTCGATTGTAGGTGTTCGTTGATTTGGACACAGCCATTTTCAGATTTTAAAAACACCTTTTCCTTTTTACTAACTGTAAACTAAACAAAAAGAAAGCTTTTAAGTAAGTTATAGATATTATCTTTGATAATTAATCATCACTAAGCAGAAAATAGCGCATCGAAATAAATAAATCCTATACGCATTCACAGAAAAGAAAGAATGCCAAATTCTCACAGCATCATTGGCAGCAGTGGCAGGCCCAGTGTTTCCAGATGAGCGGAAAAAAATTATCGTAGGTATTTGAGTGTCAGAATCAGAATATCGGTAAAAAAATTATTGTACGCCTACCAAAAAGTCACTACCCCTAAAATGTCTTGCAAAATAAGCTTACATGTCCAAAGTATAATCAAAGAAAACACAATTTTTGTCTAAATTGCGCAAATATTTTTGTGATAAATCTAAACAATTTACAGAAAATTTCGTCATTTTTGACTTACACCAAGGAGCCGAACACCCAAAAGGTGCTAATTTTAGCATATTTCTGAGGAAGTTAGGAAAAGTGTCGGGGGAAGATATTGCTTTTAATACTAGACTTTTTGGGTGGCAACTTTCAAGAGCTGAAATTATCGTACTTTTGCGTACGATAATGCTCTTTGGAACGTACATCGTTACCGGGGCTATAAACAAGAAAATCGCAGTTCGTCAATTACGGGCATTTTTATTTTTCTCTATCACCCTAATTAGGTCTTTGGGAGAGTAAAAGATCCCCGCAATTTGAAAATTTCGGTTTTTGAGGTAGGCCCCCGGAGCCCAAATAATCGTACATGTACGATAATTATCGTATGCCTGGCAAGACTGGGCAGGCCATGAGGCCACAGATACGTCAAAGTTCTTTATGGTTAAAGCATTTTATTCATGATTAACATATGCCAGTACAAATGCTGGAACGTCTCGTAGCCGCTTAATTAAACCTGTGGATGTATAGTACATTCTTTGGTCCTCAGAAATATAAAGCAAAGTATCCAGAATTTACTTTCTCTATGGGTGACAAACGTCAAAGCTCAAAGTTGACATGAATTGGAATGGAAAGTGCTTGTTTATTTTGTGAATTACGGATTCAATTAAATAATTATATTACAATATTTAATTCCTGTAGCATTTATTGAAAGCAACAATGTCGATCACAACATTGGTAAGTCGCTAGCAAGTTTAATTAAATTATGTTTTAATCCGGCAAACTGAAGCAATATGCTTTAAATTTTGTTATTTTGCAGTATTATTTAGAATTAAAGAAAGAAAATGCGCATGAAGACTCAATCTGGTGTTGTGGGTGGAGTAGAATAGGCCATGAAAAGCAGAAACCCGCTGATAATGGGGAAAATACTGAGAACTCACAGTAAGTTAACCTATTGTCTTTACTATAGATATCTTGTAATTTAAACATAAGTCAAGACTTACCAGTATTTTAATTGAAATATAATATGTTTTCAGGGACTCAAACCATTCTCAAGAAGCAGTAGAAGATTATATCATCACTGGAGGGTTGGATGATATAATTAAAATTTGGCAGTTAGAGAATGGCAAGCTTGAATTAAGGCACCAACTGGAGGGACATTCCCTCGGCGTCATATCCGTGGCTGTGAGTCCCGACGGTAAAAGTGTGTATTATTTCTGTCTTCTTTTTTATTTATACAGTAGAATCCGTTTATTATGACATCGAAAGGAATTGACAAACACGTCATAATAAGCGGACGTCATACAAAACGTTTTGTGAAATGAAAAACCTTTTTTATGTAAATATGTATGTACTTAAGTATTTTAATACAGAAACATAGTAAATACATATGTCTACATACATATTAAATCAAAATTGTACATAATCAGCACATTATAACACATACAAGTGTATTTTTTACTGCAAGAAATCTGTAATTTTTCATTAAACCTTCAAGCGTCAATTACTCACTGAGATTCAAAACAAAAACGAGCCACGTGCCGAACGTCGTCGGGAATCAACGAACATTACCGGAGGTGTAAAGAATCATGTCGGTCATTATAACCGGACATAATTTATTAAAAATGGGTCATAATAAGCGACATGTCACTGTAAGGGAAGTCATTATATCCGACTTTTTTATAAAGAATTTTATATGAAAACCAAACTTCGTGGTGTAATTACGTCATAATAACCGGTGGTCAATATAGGCGGAGTCATAATAAACGGATTCTACTGTATATTTTTTGACACACATGTGAAGCAGATGTGAACGTGTGAAATGGGACTGGGCTGGTAATATCACTGAGTGGGAGCCCCATGAGTCTAACCGAGGAGCTGGTAGACCTTGTTGACAATTTGGACTCCTTCTTGAGAGGCTGGCCAGATATAGCACTAAACAGAGATGAGTGGAAAACTGAGTGGGACACAGTGGGCTCTGAATAATAATAATATACATGTGAAAATATTGAATGTTTAATTATATTATGATTTACAAACTCCATAGAAGTACATGTGTTTATAAAAAAAAAATCTGCATGTAGGCCTCAAGGGCTATTTTATAAGTTAATACATTTACAGTAATATCATATAGTGACATCAAAAATACATACCAATGTTTATAAATACAACAGCCAATAGCTGGGAAAACATTACATTGTAATAATCTTAAAACTAAATAATTACTAAAAAATAACAGTGATGTACAGTCTTTATAGTTAATAATAAATTACATTTGGAGGTGTAAAAGGCCTTGCCAATGTCAGAGTCCAATTAATAATTCGACACATGATATTTCTATAGTTGGCTCAATAGAAAGTTTAACTATGTTGTTTCTTTCCTTTCATTTAAATTGTCTTTTAAGTATGATCAGTGTGCCTCAGTGAATGGTCAACATTCTACTGAGAGAGCTAACTATAGTAACTATATCATAATTGTAAATTATTATTTAGAATGTTAAAATAGTTTAATGTTTACATAAAAGAACCACTTCTTAGTTTGTGGATTGTAATTTTCATGATTTTATACCCAATCTTACATCTCGATTTTATTTATTACAATCCTTATAATCTGAATTAAATACAGCTAAAAATCTTGTAGATATAATTTCCATGCATTTTTTGTATTAATCAAATGCATTATTTACAGCATTAGCAAGCAGTTCTCAAGACTCCTCCTTAATCCTATGGGACATTGCATCTGGTGAAAAACTCAAGACGATGGAACCGGGCTCCTCTGATGTGTGGACACTGGACTTCTCACCGGATGGCAAGCATGTTATCTCTGGCAGCAATGCCGGGAAGATCCTCATATTCAATGTGGAAAGTGGCAAGCAGGAACAGACATTGGATACTAGAGGAAAATTTACATTGAGTGTGGCTTATGTAAGGCAATGGTTTAATTTGATGTTAACTAACATACTTATTAAGTTAAATTTGTACATTAATTATATTTTAAGTTTATCTGTATATATTTTAGTCCCAATACAAGCCACTCTCCCATGTTACTTTTTCCTTATTTGTAAGAAAAACCTAAAACTCCTCTTTACTTGGCGGGTCCACACAGAACGAGCAGACCGAGGCACGTCTACACTGGCCGGTTTGTGCGTGAGGAAATTGCCTCGCGCATATGCTCGCTCTGTGTGGACCCGCCTATTGAAAAGCTATTTCCGAAAGCTTGTAACTTATTAAAACGAGCAGAGGTTGCTGAAAAAATAGGAACAGGGACTATTAAAACCTCCATGAAAGATATGTCTATGCATTAGTCAATTAAAGTTGCAAAATAATAAAATTGTATACATCTTTCAGAGTCCCGACGGCAAGTACATAGCCAGCGGTGCGCTAGACGGCATCATCAACATTTTCGACGTCGCACAAGGCAAGCTGGTGCATACGCTAGAAGGCCACGCCATGCCCATTCGTAGTCTGTGCTTCTCTCCCGATTCGCAACTACTGCTAACTGCCTCCGATGATGGCCATATGAAGCTATATGATGTGTAAGTACAATATTTTTTATGTCTATGTCTACAACCAAAAAACGACTGGTAAATGTCGAATATTTCATACAACATAAGTGTTAAAACCTGAGAACAGAACATACGTATTGGAATCTAGGCTATGTTGCCAAAAACCTAAAAAGTGAATTAAAATTGCAGTGTCCACGCGAACCTGGCCGGCACATTATCAGGCCACGCCTCATGGGTGCTATCTGTCGCGTTCTCCCCGGACGGCAAGCGCTTCGTGTCTAGCAGCGCCGACAGAACCGTCCGGGTCTGGGACCTAGACTCCATGCAGTGCCAGAACGTCTTCAAGGACAACAATGACCAGGTATGATGTCAGTTTTTTTTCGGACATCAAGCACTCGTATTAAGCAGTGCCGACCGGACCGTCCGGGTCTGGGACAAGGACTCCATGCAGTGTCAGAACGTCTTCAAGGACGAATAATGACCAGGTTATGATATGTCAGTTTTTCTCCGGACATTAAGCTCTTTGTATAGCAGTGCGGACAGGACCGTTTGCGAGTGGGACCTGTATTCCATGTTGAGCCATAACGTCTTCAAGGAAAGAAATGACCAGGTATGATATGTCAGTTTCTCTCCAGACATCAAGCTCTTCTTATTCAGCAGTGCCGACCGGACCTTTCGCGAGTGGGACCTGGGGGCCTACCGCGAAAATCGGAATTCGCAAATTGCGGGGATTTTTCTCTTTTACTCTCACTAAGACGTAATTAGAGTGACAGAGATAAATGCTCGCAACTGACGAACTTCGATTTACGCGGTTATAGGCCTGTATTCCATTATAGTGCCAGAAAGTTTTCAACAACAATAGGCAATTTCCTCACGCACAAACGCGCGTTTTCCTCGTCTGAGCGCGCCGCCTCGGCCGAGGCACGTCTACACTGGCCGGTATGATCGCTCTGTGTGGACCCGCCTAGTGACCAATGTTATGTTAATTACTCTCCGGTCGGCAAGCACTTCGTAACCAGGAATGTGGACCGGTTTATTCCAAAATAAACTGAGCACAACTTAAGAGATTATTTAGCTACATATATATCAACTCGTTTGCACTTCTGCTGGTGATTGTAATTTTTAAAATATTTTTGTTTTTCTTAAATTTTGTTTCCTTATTTTTGTTTTGTCGTGTGTATTCAATTAATTTAACTAAAATATTTGATTTCTGTTACAGGTTTGGGGAGTGAAGTTCAATGCAGATAGCAACAAAATAGTATCTGTTTCCGAAGACAAAAGTTTAATCATTTACTCGTGTCCATTATAGCTTGTATATAATTAAGTAATAAACAATTTTATAATAAAGTTGAGCATTTTCCGTTTACTTAACATATATAGAGGGTGTAAAAAGGCAGCGCGAACGTGCGTCATTTGAAATAAAATATTTACAGCAGCGCGAACGTGCGTCATTTGAAATAAAATATTTACAGTAGCACGTGGGCGGGAATGAGCAGTTTCCGTGCATATGTCGAAACTTTAAAGAGCCATATGTACTGTAAAACGTTGTAAGATACACGTGCGAATAGGTAACTCCCTTCTATCGTGTTTTAATTTATCACCACTTATTGCGAATTTCCTATTTTCTGCACTTGTATCGTAATGTACTATTATGGCCTGCGCACTGGATAGCCGATCCGATAGATATATATAGGTTGACAAGTTTCAAAAGATTCTGGGGAAAAAAACTGGCGTATAGGCTATAATGAGTGTTAAATGCGAAAGGCAGGCCTTAGAAAGCTTATTATAGATGGTGCTCTAGATTCTATTTAAGTAGGTCAAAGAGACAAGAACCTTTGAGTCACGGGGTTTTAATAACGGTGGATACTCATTTGGGATTTATTTCCCTTCTGCAACAAGCTGGGAAGCAGAAGCTTCCCAGCTTGTTTTAGAACCATTTCTGGGATTGTAATTTTAGTTGTTTTCCTTATGCATTTGCAGACCGCGTTAGTCGACGCACAAAACGATATTTCTAAAACACGCCTCGACGGCGCGTTATAGAAACTCGGATGATGTTGGGAGCATCTGGATTTTAATGGACAAAACCATTTTTAAAATTATAATTGATTTATTTCCATTACCTATTAACAATTTATAAATAACAATATAAAGTAATAAACACAATAAATGGAACGACTTAGGTACTTTGTGATGAAAATTCAATTTGTAAATAAATTCAATCGTCAATGGTAAAAAAAATAACCCAAGTATAATACTACCTACATAATAAAAATAATCTAATATTAATCATGAAGAAAAATGTGTATGCTATGCAGTGATGGACGTGTGATTATATGTAACAAAAACCTAATTACTATACACTTATATTTTATCTATTATAAAAATATTATCCTGCATTTGTGCAGGAAGTCTCTTTAACTTATGCGTTTCTTTATTCAATTAAAGCACTTATTGTACAGACCCCATTGTTTTCCTCTGTTAGACAGTTTGTGTTATAATTTCGCGCGTTCAAGTCCCTAGTCCTTCACCAAAAACTGACAATAGTCTGTTAATCATTGGAATGGTACCGACAGACCGCGTTTTTATATCATGTTAGTAGAAAAATTAAATTGCCCTGACCATTGACCGGTCTGGATGTGGATAGCGGTCGACTTTAATGCCAGAATTGTAAATAATTTATGTTGCATGTATTGTTTGTTTTTTACAACTCTCCCATTTTCCTTCTAACCCTAAAGTTAAATATTCGAAATTATTTTAACTCTGATCTGAACAGACAGGTTTTTGAGTTTCTGTTAAGGTTTCCGTAAGTTTATTCGCGTTCTCACTAATGTGTAGCCTTTCATGGTTTCGCAGATTACTCTCACTGCCACATGCGTAGCTGCATTTATTGCATTTGTAAGGGTTTTCATCGTTGTGTAAAGCTTTGTGGGCTAACAATTCACGTCTATAGGCCGTAGCATAGCTGCAGTGGCCACATTTAAAAGGTTTTTCACCTGAATGAGTTCTTTGGTGGCCTAACATATGATGTTTATGGTCAGTAGCGTAATTACATTGACTACATTTGTAACGCAAATCAATTGGCTCCCCAGTGTGTTTCTTGATGTGAGTTCCAAATCTAGTTTTATCTCTAGTTTCATATCCACATTGATTGCATTTGTATGGTTTAATTTTCATATGCACTATTTTGATGTGGTTCGTCCAGTTTCGTTTAGTAGGACTAGTGTAACTACATAGGTCACATTTGTAAATATTCTGATCATTTATGGTAGTTATTAAAGAGTGAGTGCGACTAACATGGATTAACAGATCTCGTTTGCGGTTGCTGCTGTAATCACAGTGATCACATTTAAACGGTTTTTCAACTTTGTGTGTCCTTTCATGGGCTAACAAGTCACGTTTACGTTTACAGGCGAAACTACAGTAGCTACATTTGTGAGGCTTCTCCCCACTGTGCACTCTTTGGTGGACCGACAAGTCACATTTTTGGATGGAGGCATAACTACATTGGTCGCATTTGTAAGGTCTTTCCCCAGTGTGTATTCTGTCGTGAATTTGCAAGTGAGCTTTATAGGCAGTGGAGTAACTGCAGAGGTTGCATTTGAAGGGTTTTTCACTACTATGCACCTTTCCATGGACTTTAAGCCTATATTTTTCATCAGTAGCATAATTGCAAAGGTCACATTTGTATCGTTTTTCTTGGATTTTAATGCTTTGTTTACTTGATTTGGCATTTGCTCTCATATGCTTATTTTCGTATTTTTGTGGAGTTGATCCTGCAATAAAAATATTAAACATTACTAACACAACATTATCAATTATGAGTTACCTTTGTAAATGGTGATGACTTCATTAACAATAGTAGTATATGGCCTGCAAATAGGTAAGTAATGTTTTTATTAATGGTGCTCCAACATTGGCTATTATAAAATGTTATACAACATTGTGTTACAGGGACATCATGATAGTATTGATAGTAATGGCGTGACAAGCTGGCTGACTTCGCAGGATTAACATGGAACAGACAGGCTACTGACAAACGGAATTGGAATATGATGGGGGAGGCCTTTGCCCAACAATGGGATTCTCTGTAATACCTTTGTATTATTATGTTGTCCCTGTCACACGATGTTATATAAAATTTTATAACAGCCAATGAGGGAGCACCAACAATTGAGTAGGTTGTGGGTTTTAAGGTATAAAATTATAAATTACTGTTTAATTCATAAAATATTTTAGAAACTCAATTTACTCAAGGTCATTCAAGATGTATGATATTTTAATTTGAATAGGAATAAAGTAAAACTTACTATTAATATCTATTTTTACATGATTATCTTGGTAGTTTAGGAGACACTTTCGGAACTTGTATGTATTAAGTCCAACCCGACACACACTGTGGTCCATGTCCACATGCATTTTCTCCAATCTGACAGAGCAGCTCCTACCTCTACTCCCCATACGGTTGATTATTGCTGTAAAAATTTTACAATATTTAAAATAAGAATAAAGATGAAGTTTTGTATGTAACTCTAAATCCCAATTTATAATTTATTACAGCACAGACTATATAACACTAGTATCAATAATTTGTTATTGCATACTTATCCTCGTAAGTCTTATAAAATGACAAAATCAAATCAAATAGGCGGGTCCACACAAAGCGAGCATACGCGCGTAGCAATTTCCTCACGCACAAAACGGCCAGTGTAGACGTGCCTCGGCAGAGGCGGCACGCTCAGGCGAGGAAAACGCTCATGTGGACCTGCCTAATTTTGGACTATATTGGAATAAAAAAGGTTCCCAATTCTAAAGTATTCAAAGGGTTGGTAAAAAAGAATTAGGAGGTTATGCCAGTAAACATCTAATTGACACCTGAAATTACATTACAGTTTTAACAGTACTAACCTTGATGCAGTAAGAGTTTTGGTCTCTGTAGTACCTCCGGCCCAACTACCACCTCATCCTTTACAACATGATCCATGTACAGGCCTATGACTGCACTTTCAGCCTTTACCATTTGGTCTGTGCTCAGGCCCGACTGTACTATAGCTTTACTTTCATCCTGCATATCATGGCCTGTTTGACTGGCCTGTTCCGCTTTGCTCTCAGACTTATTGAACTCATGTTGGGAAGTAATATTGTTTGCACTGGACATGTCTGCTTCTCTCTCAATCTTGACCACATGGTCTATGTACATGCTACTTGGTATGGTTGCCTCAGATATACTGGATGTATTTGCATCATTTGCCAACTCATTCTCCTTTTTTATATCACAGTCGCTGTATGCAGTCTGTGACACTTTGCTCTGCATAAGTGGTGTGTTTTGAGTGTATCCATTAACTTGTGATGCTATCTTGCTTCCATGATAAATATCTACCACTCTCTCAACTTTTACTACATGGTCCATAAACCAGTTAACTTGCGAGTCATCTATAGTGCTTTTCTCAGTTTCTTTTTTTATCTCATGATCTATATGATCTGTATTTCTGCTTGTGTGACTCACATGGTCGTTTTCTATTACTTGGTCCCTACAGAGGCTGGCCAGTAAGCAGTCTTTGATGTTCCGATTAGACTCTTTTTTTACATATTTATGTATGTATTCAGGTTCTCCCGCTTTCCCTGTAGACTCCAAATTTTCTTCATTATCTGTATATAGTGGTTCTACCTTCACCTGGACTACATCTATACCTTCTGACATTGCAGAATCTATTAGTAGTTATAAAAGTATTTTCCAGTTGTAATAGCGTGTTTTACCTACTGTATCAAGGAACTAGAAATAATAAGCTAAGACCTCTGGAAAGGGCAGAGGGCGTCTTGTAATCACTATTTCGATTCAGTTATCTACAACCTCATGCGACTATTACTCATCTACAGATGTGATTTTGTCGGCTACGTAGACACTTTCGCTGTGGAATTCATTATGGGGCCTGCCTCAGTGATATGGTGAGTGGTGATCGG
Organism: Cydia pomonella; assembly: GCF_033807575.1. Taxonomy (NCBI): domain Eukaryota; kingdom Metazoa; phylum Arthropoda; class Insecta; order Lepidoptera; family Tortricidae; genus Cydia; species Cydia pomonella. The sequence goes on along the minus strand of NC_084719.1, from coordinate 14,073,206 downwards.
ACTTTGAAACGAGTTTCCAGCGTGTCCAGTGACTTCAACTCTCTGTCCTTGATCTCGATTACCAATATGCGACCTTTCACGTTTCAGTTTTTGTCAAAGAAACCTTTAAGTTAAACTGGATAATCCTTGAGGCAGGCCCATCCAAGAAAATGTTCAATAATTACCGAATACTTCAAAAATATTGTCCTTAAAGTAAGTATGTATAAAGTAAAAGTAGTCAAGGAACTAGGAAAAGTGAAAATAAATACAAAAACGTCAAGTACACGTCAACGTCAAGTCTGACAGATCGACATAGATGGTAGGATCAACTAGATGTGCCACACGCATGCGCCCGCGAAAGGGAACATACGCAACGCGCCAAAATTAAATCACGTTTTAACATTCCTCATACCAAAAACAACCTAAGTAATTTCGTCGAGTTATTTGTTGCCCACCGCGCCCACTATAAGCCATACTAAAATTTACGGTGGGGAATAAAAAAAACTGTGACAAGGACAAACAATAGCGCTTTCTCTGCTACTCCTACTGAAAGATCCATAAGAGCATCTCGTTCGGTCATCTGCCCGCTCTACCATTTCATCTCTAGACTTATTGTACCTATGCAGATCGACATCCTAGTGGCTACCGCGAACATAGAATAAGCGAACACCGAAGTTCGCAAGTTCTGGTTGCATCTTTCTCCGTCACTCTAATTATATCATAATTGGAGTAAAAAGAAAAATGCCCTCAATTTGACGACCTGTCTGGCTTAGTGGCCCTGCCTATGAAATCGATGGTCCCGGGTGTGGAGGCAAGAAATGAAATCTCCATGTACCAAAAAGTGTCATGAAAAAACCTCAAATAGGTGGCGCTACAATGGCACTTCACTTCATCAATAACGCCTAGGTTCTTAGCTACTCTAGCGCTACTCTGGAGAGATTTGGAACTATTATTTATAGCTGACAGCTGGACACCTTTGTGACAGTTCTACCATAAGAGAATCCACACTCCATAGTCCCGGGTTCGACACGGTTCGACCATGGACTAATTATATCCACACTTTCCGATATCAGGCCCGAAAGTGCCAATTACATCCACACTTTATCAGGTCTTTACCGCGTACACCGAAGTTTGTAAATTAACTAAATAAATATTACAGGACATTTATTTGTATTCGCATTTGCGTTTATTAAGACCCCTACAGACTATGCGCGTGAATCGCGGCACGACTTCGCGGAGCGAACATTCCGCGACGTTAACGTAGCCTCCACACTCGCATAACTTCACGGCGATTTCGCAGTTTGGTTCGCGGCAAGATGGCGCCGAAGCGTCAGCTGATCGGATTTAGTTTGCGGAAAGGCACTGATTCAAACTGTCAAATTGATCTTTGGTTGATCAAGTTCGCACCCAATATAACTAAGTAGCCGCCACAGAATGTTATGACAGATTTCAGATTAACCAACTCGTGAGCGAATCGCGGCGCGAAGCGATCGCGAGTGTAGAGTCTTGCAAGTTCGCCCTTCGCGTCTCCTTTGACGCGGGCCAAATACCGACAAAAAACGGGGAATAAGGCGCGAAGGCGTGAACAATCTGCGAAATCGACGCGAGGGCCCTCCACACCCGCGTTCGCGGCTTCGCGCCTCGATTCGCGCACGAGTGTGGAGGGCCCTATACACAAATTAACTAGTGGGCCAATTACATCCACACTCGCTATCGCCCGATGTCAGGTCTGATTTCGGGCCCGAGAAAGAATATTTTTCCGTTTTACCAAATATCAGCACATCGTTTACAATATTTGAAATGTAAAAAATGGTTCATATGAAAAAAAAGCCACTTATATATATATATATATATATATATATATATATATATATATATATATATATATATATATATATATATATATATCTTCTCTCACTTATAGATACGTCCTTAACGGGCCATGGTCCATCTTCGACACTATCGAACATGCCTCGGACCGGTTATGAATGGTTATTTTTTGTTAAAAAAAATAGAATGGTTGTTTTATTATCTATTCTATGGTACAAATTTTGACAACATGAATGTCATTGTCAGTGTCAAAATTAATAAATTTACTTTTAAAATACTAGTTTTTATTTAAAAAATACTCCACTAGGTGATTGTTTAGATTTTGTAATTAGCTACGATAAGTGTTATAAACTTAATATTTACTTTTAACACTATGCCAGCTTCAACCGCGGTAAGCACATAACCCTAAACAATTGTGTATACTAAACATCTGTTGCGGCATCGGCATATTTTTTAAATCATGTTCTGTCTTAGTATTCGATATTACTGAAGAAAGAAAATGCTCACGACGACCCTATTTACTGCTGCGCATGGGCTAAAACGGCTACTTCTGAAAATCCGAAGTAAGAAAATAAGTATCCCTATTTACATAAAATCCGACTATAAAGGAAGACTCTTTAGAAGATTTTTAGTTGCTTTTAACTTTTCAGTTTGTATATATAATCCACTCACAGAAGGTTGGTAGAACAGAAGGAGCGAAGTTCTTTATATGTAACTATGCCTGAGTGATGTATGTATACAAACAAGAGAGTTCTTGTCCGATAATGGTCTTCCCAGCAATAAATTTTATATGCCAGTCAACCCCACATTGACTTTAATATATATAATGGCGTTTGAAAGTATTGGCCGTAGTATAGTCATGAATTGAGCCTTTATTTGTTAATAATCTAATTTTTACATTGTAACACTAAAGGTGGTTGTACATTTAAATGCGTAATTTTGTTATGCAAAAGAAACAATTAAGTTGTAGACAAATAAAAGCTCTTAAGTAATTGTTATTATCTCACATTTTAATTGTCCACAACTAAAAATAATAGGCTGTGGACAATAGGGTAAGTTTACCCAATTCAAATTTTGCTTTGTTTTGATTTACTTCTGTTTCTAGGGCACCATGCAAAGATTTCATAGCAACGGGTGGCCTAGATGGCCTGGTAAAGGTGTGGCTATTTGAGAACAATAGATTGGAGCTAGTGCACTCTCTAGCGGGGCACTCTATGGCTGTAGTTTGTGTTGCAATCAGCTTTGACGGTCACAGTGAGTTAATTTCGTTTTTCTACTTTCCTTTATTTTATGCATACACAGTATCAAAGACTGAGAATGCTGATCAATGTTTTTTTGAGTTACATTATCAAAAGAGCTATAGTTCATTATTTTGTATCTAATTGTGAATTAATTTGTAAGTTTTAAGTGTAAGCTTATGTGTATAAAATTAAAAAAGAATTAGATTTTATTTACATATTTTTAACTTTACTATTTTATTGATCTGGAGTTGTGGAGGATATTTTTATAAATATGTACTATTTCTTAGCCCTAGCCAGCACATCTCTGGACTCCACCTTGATAATCTGGGACTTGTTGACCGGCCACAAAGTCCATGAGATCCAGAACAGTGGCACAGATGTGTGGAAGGTGGCATTTTCACCTGAGGGCAACCACATAGTCACCGGAAGCCATACTGGGAAGCTGGGCGTTTATGGCATTGAGAAAGCGTCCTTGGAGTGTGTCTTGGACACTAGAGGAAAATTTGTTTTAAGTGTGGCTTGGGTAAGTTGTGCATTAAATGTATTGTTTAAAAAATAATAGTATAAAATATGTATAACTTGTTAACAAGAAATCTGTTTTATTTGACTTAGCATTGCTTTTTAAATGTGCAATCAACAATCATTCTCAGTTTGTTAGGTATCTCTAATATTTACTAGGTAATTATGCCTTGTCACTATACCTATAATTAAACTAGGATTTACTAGGAATTTTATTGATATTTAAGATCACCTAACCAACATACCTTTAATGATTAATAATCAAGCCCCTTTACGATTGCAAGTCAATTGTTGAGATTAGTATGTTTACATTTAATAAAGTAGTTTTATAAGGTAAACAATTTAAAATGTTTAAAAACAACAAGTTGAACAACCGCAGAGTCCCGACGGCAAGTACATCGCGAGTGGCGCCACAGATGGCGCTGCTTGTATCTTCGACGCGGCGCAGGGCAAGCTGCTGCACACCATACAAGCCCATACACAGGTTGGTACTGTACTGACTATACATTACAATCAGACACCAACAACTGGGGAGACGACAAATACCTCCTTTAAGGTGCATTATTATTACTTACAATTTAAAGTTGAACATACAATGTTAATTTTAATTACTCTAGTTGTTGTATTCATTTGTTTGTTAATAATTTTCTTAATTAATAGTTAATACACGTCAGGAATGAACTGACATGAGAAAGATCGTAATAATGGTAGTAATCTCTGGAAGTAATGTGAAATTCATATAGTAAAATGTATTCGAGTAATTTCGAAAAAGGGATAATCCCGAATTTTTGAAATTATCCGCCACTTTTTTTGTTTTTTCCTTTTGAAATTACACCTTATAATTAAAATCTTAATTTTCGGTAAAAAAGAAAACCTTTATACTTACTTATATTTTGGCGTGGCTTAGGTGGATTTCTATTACGATACCTATTACTATAATTACATACTTACAAAATTGAACCTTTTAATACCTACTTAATTATTTTAAAACTTAGTTATGTATTTATTTTAGTACCTATATTTAACTTATGTGTTGTAAATTTAAATGTATTGAAATGATGTACCAATGAATATTTTACCAATTTGTTAGGCCGTGAACACCGTAACATTCTCACCAGACTCGTCGCTCCTGCTCACTGCGTCGTCCGACGGGCATGTGCACACATACAATGTGTAAGTTACTTTATCAACTACAAGTTTATCAACGCTAATATGTATTTTTTCATAAAGGCGCACGATAGATTCATTCAATTTAACCAATTCAATTCGTGGTATGTTATAGGGGTTTGCTCAAACATTCGCGTTGCATAATATTTCATTTATATGTTAAATGAAAGCGAAGCAAACTGAAACTAAGAATAAGAAATGAATTGACGATAGTTTTGTCACGACTTAAAAAACTTAGTGTAGGTATACTTTTGACTTTCAAACGTCAACATTTAATCTATAGGTTATCGAATACACTTTACGATATTATACCTTTAGAGCGAGTGGGAGTCTGCAAAGCAGTATGAAACTCACATGCAGAGCTGCATCAGCGGCAGCGAGTGCAGACGGTCGCGCCGCCGCCGCCGCCGCCGACGGTGCCGTACGCGTCGCTAGCCTCGACAAACTACAGGATCTACATGTTTTCAAGGAGCACACCGGCGCTGTGAGTGTCATGTGAATCATTCTCTTAAGCGGGAGTCTGCAAAGCAGTATGAAACTCATACGCAGAGCGGCGTCAGCGGCAGCGAGTTCAGACGGTCGCGCCGCCGCCGGTGCCGTATGCGTCGCCAGCCTCGAGAAACTACAAGAGCTGCATGTCTTTAGAGAACACACCGGCGCTGTGAGTATATTGTACCATATTCTTAGAGCAAGCAGGAGTCTGCAGGGTAGTGTGGAACTCACACATAGAGCAGCGCCGGCGCCATGCACGTCGCTGGCGTCGACAAACTGCACGAGCTGCGCGTCTTCAAGGAGCACACTGGCACTGTAGGTAAGTATCTTACCTAATGGTAATTAGAGTCTGTATTCAAAAATGCGTCCTCAGTATTCAAAAAATCACATGTGAAATGGCAGATATGTGGTTTGTACCTATGTGATGATCGCGAAGTATATATGGATTATGGAAGTCACATGTAGGGCGGCGCGGTGGTAGCGAGCGTAGAAGGACGCACCGCTGCCGCCGTGTGCGGTTTTGATAAAACCTGTCAAAGAACGATCGCTACAAAATCTGTTTTCAAATAGAAAATAAAAACCGCCGATTAAGAGCTACGTTTGCACAAACAGACCCACACACAAATAGTAGTGAACACCACTTTTTTGCGTCGGGGGTTAAACACTATATGTCATTGTGCCCTATTTGTGCCAGTCCTAAAAAAGCTCCATATAATAGTACAGTCAGCATCTATTGTAGCGGGTAATACTACACGTTGAAAATGCTTATCTAATATATACACCGTGTTTTTATTGAATTCCCCGTTAACTTCGGGGTATCGGTAAGTACGTTTAAGGAAACTAAATGGCATAGTTAAAAAATATATATATACATTTTTAAATTATTTTCACTGTGATAAAAAGTATTTAAATATTGTATATATCATTGTTGCAATACGGGCATTACATTTAACTCAACCAAACAATTGAAAACTGTGACATAACATCGATCGTCCGAGATAGTACTTATCGTTTAGTAGCAAATGTATGGTTACTATATTCTTAAACTCGTACTAAACACTAATCAATATGTAAAAAGGCCCTAAGGAAAGTGTACACGCTCGTAAGGGCCTTATACGATAAAAATTATTATAAATTATCTCCGAAATGGAGTTAGGTAATTACAATACTGGTGTCTTTGAGAAAGTTACTTAATTTAAGCTAAAGGATGCACCCTCGAAATTAACGGAAATTAAAAATAGTATGGTTACCATTCACTAATATAGTTTCACAAAAATAAATATGTCTCAATAATTATGTATTTAAAGCAATCAGTGTTTCTGAAACACTTGATCGTGAAAGCACGAATAGAGATATACGCAATATCTCTATTCTCGAAGCTTTCAGAGGGTGGTAAATAACTACAATTGTTGTTTACCGTACATACCCATGCATATAGGTATTGGCAAGGCGTTTACTGAAGAAATTAATAACTGGTACAAAAATAAATATCACATTTTATGCAATTCATAAGTGCATACTTGTTATGTTGTGGATCTCTTTAACTACCCGTCTTCCTCGAATACATTGTTTTCATGATGACCCTTTTCGCAGGTGTGCGGAGTGCAGTTCAACGCCGAAGGCAACAAGCTCCTGTCAGTGTCCAAGGACAAATGCATTAACTTATACGAGTGCCCGCCACCGCCTAAACCTGCTGCTAAGAAGTGATCAAGTAATTATATGTTTTTCTCTTAAAATACGTCTTATTTTATTTTAGACTATTATTAAACCTGACCTGAACAATTAAAAATACCTACGTTACCCTGAAAAGGTGCCTCTAAAAACGAATGAGTTGGTAAGTATTAATTTATGTTACTCGAGTTTTAATTTACGAGAACGCGGTAGGTATTTTTTGTATCGTCTATTAATTCCTCAAACGCTGTGGCTATGGAATGAATTCCATGCTGGCTTGCGGAGGTTTTCTCAAAGGACTACAATGGCGTGCACGCGTGTTTTAAAGAGTCAGCAATGCGCATGTGAACCTCTGTGGTTGCAAGCAGCTTATGCTATGGTAACCGTTTACCATCGAGTGGACTTTAAAAAAGATCTTTCTGTATGAAACCTTATTAGCTAATGCGTAAGTTTTGTAGGTAGCTGTGGAAAATTTCTAAGTTCTAATAAATAAATAAAACAAGGATTTACAAAATCTGGTACGAATGGAAGGATTAGTTAATGAAAATATCTATGTGTGTATTATATTAACCAATAAAATGAAATGGTGGCTCTGACTGCCATGCCGTGACTGACCTACCGATACAGGTGTCACTCATAAAATTAAAGTTTAATTCATTTCATTCTTGCCAGATTTCGTGAATCGACCTGTACCTATTACCTTACTAGAAAGTATCCAATCTCTAAAACACGCATCGTGTCCGTACCGGCCCCGTGTCGCCGAAGGGCCGCAGTATTAGCCCCTAAGCCGTCTGGCGGTTGATTAATTTTTGCCGGTAAGCGGATTGCGCTCGCTCACGTCATGATACCCGCGGGAGCTTCCATTAAATACTCCTTAAAACAACCTTTAATCTGTCCTTGAGGAAGTAATGAAGTTTTAAGAGCTGTGTTGATATTATTTTTATGTGGGCGAAATTTTTAATGCATTTTTTTTGTAATCTGCATTGATAAGCAAGTTAAGTACACAGATATACATAGACGTTAAAGTTTTTAACGCAGCGATTTTTAAAGTCAAATTATTGACAAATTTACAGTGGGTTACTTCCAACACATTAACACAGTTTTTGCGATGTGTCGTTTTAAAAGTACATCGCTTGGGTACCAAATGGGTACTATATTCTTAAAATATTTACATTTTGGTTTTTGGGTTAATTTTGTAATTTTTCAAATGACCCAGTTTTCAATTTTCATACACTTACTACTTAGGTAATAAGTACATCTAAGCTATCTAAGAATGATGCTGTGATGCCCACTATTTTACATCTATCGAAAGTATCCCCGTTTTCCCTAAAGGTACCCTATGTTCCGCTACAAATGTTAGCTTTAAAACCTTGTTACCGAAACAGCGATTTACCGGCGCAGGTAAAAATGGAAAGAGATTGCTTTTTATCTGTGCAGCGGCAAATTGAATGTAAAGTCGATTTCCCCACGGGCCGCCGCAAATTAAGCCCATGCCAATTGACTCGTACAATGTAAATATTTTTGATAAATCCCGCCCTTTCTGTCGTAATTACTGGCACGATGAATAGGGACCTCAAACATGGCCGGATAATGGAAGCACTATTAGGTTTTTGGCGGTTGCGGAAAATAAGGAAAATACTTTGTACACGATGTAGCTTTGTATTGATGATGTGATTGGATCGTGTTTTCAAATAGATTCATTAGTTTGAGTGCGTAGAATCATATAAGCTGGCTGGATTTATTGATAGGCACCTATTGGTTGTGGAAGAGTATTGTTTCAATTCATATCACAGACATGGCGGCGTTCTTAGGTATATTTTAGCTTGATTAAGTACCTACCTAACATCGGGGTGGTCAAAAATGGGAAAAACGGACCGAGCCAACCATTTCTTAAAGGCGAGGTTTAATTATAATCGATGACTTTGTCGAGGAGTTTTTCCAATAGACACAGAAATGTAAAGATAAATAGTGGCCCAAATTTGAACACGCTGCCAAATCAAGTTGATCTAGTTATGCATTTCTCGCGCAAGTGTCGTTATCGTGACGACCTTCACCTCGTGTTAGCAACAAATAGCCAAGGGTGTACGACATGCGTATATTGTTAGTGCGTTTTTATATTGGAATGTGGATTAGCCCTGCGGCTTGGGCTGGTCGCCTGTAGGCGCAGATCGAAGTATAAAAAGTGTCGCGGGTCAGTAAATGTCATAGTCCACCACCGACAATCCCATCAGCAACAATGGCCGCTAAGGTGAGCTTTTTTAATTATTAGTGTGGTCTCTAATTACTACAATACCTAATTATTAGGTAGGTAAATTCTTTTATTCCTTCTTTTTCTTCCCCATTCTGTCATTCAAGCATTTGTATGTGTAATACAAAAGTTTTAATATTTCATTTCTACTCTCAATATTTCTTACAACATAAAACAGCCTGGTAGCTTAGACATACATGTTATAATAATGCTTAATTGGTTTCCAGTTCGTCGCTATCCTCTCCCTGGCCGTGGCCGCGTCCGCCATCCCTGTGGTGCCCCTCGCCAAGGTGGCCTACGAGGAGGCGCCCGCCCACTACGAGTTCCAGTACTCCGTGGCGGACCACCACACCGGCGACATCAAGCAGCAGCAGGAGGCGCGCGCCGGCGATGCCGTGCACGGCTCCTACTCGCTGCTGCAGCCCGACGGCGTGCAGCGCATCGTGGAGTACACCGCCGACAAGGAGCACGGCTTCAATGCCATCGTCCGCTACGAGGGACACCCCACTGAGGCGCCCCACAAGGTCGCCCTCGCTCCCATCGCCAAACTCGCCTACGCCGCTCCCGTCGCCAAGATCGCCTACGCTGCCCCCGTAGCCAAGGTTGCCTACGCCGCCCCCGTCGCCAAGGTCGCCTACGCCGCCGCTCCTGCTCACGTCACCTTTTCTTCCCCCGCCATCTCTTACCACCACTAGACTGATGATTGAGGCTTGTTTTTATTACGACTAGTTTCTAATAAATTATTTATTGAACGAACTTTGCATTTGACATTTCTAATTCCTAATGGTACCCGCAATTGACTGCACCGGGTAATTTAAATAGCAATGGACTGCGACACTTCCAATTAGCGCGAGACTGATCAATACTACGCACTCGCTGTTGCAGGCTGGGAATGTGCTTAGCTAAAGCTAGTTATTTTAGCTTAGCCGTTTCGCGCGCTTCTATTTAATCATTATCTGCTAATCATGAATGCCCAAATTTGGCTAATAAAGAAGATTTCAGACTGGGTACATATTTCCAATTGGTTGTAGCTGTATGTATAGAATTAGACCGAATTTAAACTAAGCATGCAGTATGTAGGTACTCTGAATTCTGCGAGTGCGTGTATACTCGTGGAATTTATTTTCTGTACTCAACATATTCGATTTCTATTATCCGAAATAACTTGAATTGAAACAAGTCATGTACCTCATCCAAAAATATGTATAATCAAACAAAGTATTTACGAATATTTTTGTTTATTGTGCGCAGTTATCATGATTGTTATTATTATCTTATTTTACTGTGAAGTAAATGTTAAAATTGACTAACGAATCAAGAAAGTAGGTATGTATTAGCAACCCACTAACAAATTAAAAGGAGAAGAGAATAGGTACAACTATCCTTGTACCAAGTATTACGTTTACTACCAACTATCCACGAAGCTATTGAAATATAATTTTTGAAGAAAACTTACCAAGCTACGAAACTGCTTCAGTATTTTATCTTTACCGACTATCACAGCACATATGAAAACTTTATATCGATGTCGAGCCGGCCGGCGGCGGACCGCACCTGAATTATTCATACCCGCGCATAGTGATTTCATCTCATTGAATGGCAGCGCCGCCGGCCCGTGATTACGACACCGATACCTCCGCTGGACATGCGGCAGACATTATGTACAGACACTATGTGCACCGAAAATTGTCCGACTCGGCTAGGTGGCTAGATGTACAGAATGTACCCACCCGCTTTTGTGAGCAAAACTTAATTTTAACCATATAATTTTCTATCTTTAGTACATCCAATTCTTATTATGTAGGTCCCCACTTTTTAACCTTTCGTCTGTGTTTGGTAAGGACCCTGACAAATTTTCGCATTTACGATCTTTTTTAGGGTTTCGTACCTCGAAAGGGAAAAACGGAACCCTTATAGGATCACTCTGTTGTCCGTCTGTCTGTCTGTCTGTCTGTCAAGACCCTTTTTCTCAGGAACGCGTTGAGGTATCAAGCTGGAATTTATATCAAATGCTCAGGTCTACTCTGTCCCTTGGAGCTGTGAAAAAATCAAACTTCTAAGCCTACGCAATCAAAAGATACAGCCGTTTATGCCTCAAATTTTCGACACTCGCAAGGGAATCAAAACCAGGTACTTCTCGTGACCTCAAAGACTTGAAATTTGGTACTAATTTTTATTTTAAGTTTATTTATTCAGACAACAATATCCACAAATTTGTTAGTATTTATTATTACAGCTAAAACCTAAAATATATGTTAATATTCGTAACTAACTAATAACAAAGTATTTTTAATTAAATGTTGCATTATTGAGCACTCATTCCTTACAGCTAATGTCTTCAGGAGGCTGTTCGGGCTGTCACAACTAAGCAACGCCTTATAGCACAGATAAAGGAAAAATTGCGTAATTTTATACGTATATAATAAAAATATTTTTAATAATTGATGTGACTCGATTGTCGTGATGGGTGAACTTTTACTTATATACCTACAGGTTTGTACGTATTTTTATTACGACCATATAATCAAAGGGTAGTTAATTAGGCTTTTATGAACACAATTTCATAGGTTTTATAAAAAAATTGACGACTTTTGTTATTCTATATAAAATAATTCAGCAAGCAATGTATCACTACTTTGTTTTAACTCAAAACATCGCATTTAATGAGGCGACGTCGCAACCATAGATTAGTATATATTATTGTCACAACTGTCAATCTAGTGATCATGATGCGGCGATGTACGAAATACATTGCCGCTAGAAAAAAAAAATCGAGAATTGGGTAATAATGCGGTTGTGGTAAAGAGTAAATGAAAAAAAAAATCAGAATCATTTCGTACCACTAAAACCTACGTTTCGTTTAAGTTTGTGGTTATATCAAAAATACACGCAGTACCTACCTCCTAGGAGTGTTTCGCGTTAGTATGTGCTAGTGGCGCCCCCTGCGCAGAATATCCCCTATTGCTAAATATTTATCGAACTACTGTTATTTTATTCTTTGTACTCCTGAATATCACGTTAGACTTAGTACTTATCAACATAGGTACAATATGCCAGTGCTTGAGACCCACTTTGCTTAGCCATGCCATAGTCCGGTTTTCTCATAGATATAAGAAGTAAGGAGATTTATAACGAAGCATAATTTCAACGAATCTCGCTGACTCCAACTATCCCCCACCACATCATTAAAGGCGTGGCCAGACAACCAACTCACGCGCTGTGATTGGCCAAACAAACCGCGCGGTGTAGGAGCCTAGAGCGGCGGCACTAGAGTGAGGACAATTCGATAGAGCTATCGATATTTTACATGTTCTGAACATGACCTTAGAGTTTTGACATTTTTGTTTTAAGTAATAATTGCCATAGACGTAATTTATATTCCTTTAAATTTTTGACCTTATTTACGAGCTAAGAATTTTAAGGTACGTGTAAGGTATATTAGTTGATCCATAAGTTCTCTCACAAAGATTTTTACTGATAAAATGTAATACAAAGCTTTTAATTAAAAAAAAAAAACATGTACCATGATGCGAAAGCTTGTTTATGCTTAACTAATCAAATTGGTTTAAATTTTAGTCATTATTTGATGTAATGTTTGTTTAAATTGTTTACTTTGGGATTGTCGTTAGACGCGAGCGCTTCATTAAAAAAATAGTTTCAGTTTATTATAGCATATTTCGTTACCAGTTGAAAGCAATTCCAGCATGTTACATAGAGTTATGAAGAACTGCGAAAGCAAGTTATAGTAAATTATATTGTAAGTATAATGCACCATTAAATAAGCTTTTAAATCATATGCACGAATAATAAGGAAAGAGTAATCATAATTATCAGTAAAAATCTTTCTGCTAGAACTTTTGGATCGACTAAGTATACAATATACTATTATTTTAAACACATTTATATTCTATCGTTATATCAATGAGGCAAAGTGTAACTGGAAACATTTTTCTTGAAAATGATCCGAACAAATAACAATTTTCTCGCTCGTAAACCTGTTAGGGCCCTCTACCTGTAGCATCTATCCATTTTTCTTTAATACTGGGATTTTTCGGGGAACTGAAAAAAATTGCAATCATGAACATATTTGATTATACCTAGTGCAGTTATTCGAATCGTTGCTAAGAACCTGAATAAAATATACTTATAGGTATAAACTCTAATGTTATAAATAAATTGTACTTAATTAAATCAGTTTATTTTTTGGCTTACCTATTCCATTTTTAATCCAAAATAATAAGTATTAAATTAAACATTAGGTGCATATAAAATAATTGTAAAATTTTACTTGAAAAATAATTACTTTCATACACACTATATCCAAACATTTTTATCGATAACGCTCAAAGATCAATTATATGCACGAGCACCACTCTACTTCGCGGCGTCAATGAAGGGAGCGGTTGGCGGTCGTACCAAGAAACAATAATGCCCCTGTGAATATCGTTAGCGGTTTAATGCATTGCGCCGTTGCTAAGGACACTACAAATAGTTTTCCATGCCAAAGCGTCAATGTAGGATGCATAGACAAATTGCCACTCGTTTGTATGACAACATGGTCTGACTCAGAAAAATCATATGTCACTGGATTTATTTGTTAAAATGTGTGGTTTTATTGACTAATACGTGAAAAAAAATGTACTCACATGTGGTATGTAACTCCATGATCCTTATAGTTTTTGGATGCACTCCTATTTCGACACAAAATAACGCTATAATTCGGCATTTCAATAAAATTGACGCGCACATTGTTCAATGACAGCTAATTTGCTACTGTCTTACGGCGGGCCGGTATGGCCACCATGTCGCGGCGACACGCGCCACGCCTCCGTCAGCCATCTAGTACTTTCTATGATCTGAGGGTTTTCTCTTGCTGGTCTCTGGTACCAAAGAGAATTTGAAATAGAGGTAGATTTTCAAAGAAAAATTTGTAGCCACATCAATTTCAGCACTGTTTGATATTTAACAAATTTAGCACATATCAGTGAAAGAATAAGGATCAAAGTCAAATGGCGTTCTAAATTTTTTAATCATGTGTCGAAAGATGGCAGTAGGTAAATTTACTGCAGCTACAAAGCACCACAAAGTTTTATTTGACAAATCCCCCTCTATTTCAAATTCTCTTTGCTGGTACCTTCTTATCTAGGCACCTACTGTACAATAGTTTACAGGCGAATGCTCGTATTTTGCTGTACCGATGCGACTGTTTGTTTTTAATTTAAAAAAGTAAGTAGTGATATTTTTGGGTAGGTAGGTATTCTAGACAAAGCTAAACTTTAGGTACTTGTAGTGTAGGTAAACCTTTATAGTCATTATAAAGCCAATTTTAATTGTGTTTCTGCTACACATGTTGAAAATAGTCTTGCTGAATGTAATTCGGTAGGATGTAGTTTTGTTTTCTGGGATATTAAACAGCGTGGATTGTAAATGTGGGTACACAAAAATGCATCAAGCCTTACAGTTTACCTATAGAATATTATAATTCTTTATTGCTTTAAACCTTACGTTACATTTCATATTGTAAAATTTATGAGTAAGACAGGTGTATTAGGTTTGTAACACATTTAGGTAGTGGGGTTGAGCCTCTGCCTCCCGAACTAGGTCTAAGCCTGTGACTCGGGAGTCAGCGATTCCTCCCAGGTGAGAGCACTTGATATGGTAACAATGGTATCAGCAATAGAAATCCGTAGACTGGAAAAAAGGTAAATGACAAAGAGTGTAACTAATTAAAGCCAACTAATACAGATATGTGTAAGTATGTGTGTATTAAGTCAGTGCTTGCTCATGTTCTGTGTGTGTATATTGTTAATTGTTTTTACAAACCACAGATCTGGCCAGTATCTCATCATCTTCAAAATTAGGTACTTTTGTCATAATCTCATATTGCTAACAGAAACATCAACTTTAAACGATTCACACACTCAGTCGTCCTAATTGACATACTAGGATCCTAAATATTTTCCCTAGTTCATGCAGTCAAACTATTACTAAACGCGGTAACACCTTTAGGATTTAGGAATTAGAATTCTGAATTAAGTACGATGTGTGAAGGGCTTAAAATAGAAGTGGTTAATCTATTTTGCTCTAGATAATGTTTTCAATTGGCCAATTGCGGGTACCATTGGGAATTAGGAATGTAAAATATAAAATTCGTTCAATAAATAATTTATTAGAAACTAGTCATAATAAAAACAAGCCTCAATTATCAGTCTAGTGGTGGTAGGAGATGGCGGGGGAAGAGAAGGTGACGTGAGCGGGAGCGGCGGCGTAGGCGACCTTGGCGACGGGGGCGGCGTAGGCAATCTTGGCTACGGGGGCAGCGTAAGCGACCTTGGTTACGGGAGCGGCGTAGGCGATCTTGGCGACGGGAGCGGCGTAGGCGAGTTTGGCGATGGGGGCGAGGGCGACCTTGTGGGGCGCCTCAGTGGGGTGTCCCTCGTAGCGGACGATGGCGTTGAAGCCGTGCTCCTTGTCGGCGGTATACTCCACGATGCGCTGCACGCCGTCGGGCTGCAGCAGCGAGTAGGAACCGTGCACGGCGTCGCCAGCGCGCGCTTCCTGCTGCTGCTTGATGTCGCCGGTGTGGTGGTCCGCCACGGAGTACTGGAACTCGTAGTGGGCGGGCGCCTCCTCGTAGGCCACCTTGGCGAGGGGCACCACAGGAATGGCGGACACGGCCACGGCCAGGGAAAGGATAGCGACGAACTGAAAACAAATGTTTCGTTAATGCGAGTCTACTGAATAGTGCCCAAATCTTTTCGCACAAATCAGAAATAGATGAAAAAAAATTGAAGTAATAATTAAATTATCAATTAATACGCTCACCTTAGCGGCCATTGTTACTGATGTGATTGTCGGTGGTGGACTATGACATTTACTGACCCGCGACACTTTTTATACTTCGATTAGCGCCTACAGGCGGCCAGCGCCGGCCGGAGGGCTAAGTCGCACTCCAAAATAAAAACGCACTAACAATGTCTATATGTTTTACTAGTGACTGCCCTTTCGTTGTCAATCGTAATGCTAATTCACATATTGTGAGTTGAAGGTCTGTGTCACTCGAGAAATGCATAACCAGATCAACTTGATTTGACATGACGATAACAACAAGTGAGCACAACCTATTCTAATTGCTTGCATAGATGCTGGTAGTGTTCGGGTCCATTTTAACGGGACCCTCGATATCCATACCAGTTATGGGTAATTGGGGAGCGAATTTAAATACTTGCACTGGTATCATTGAAATGCCAGATAACTTTCGTCGACTTTGAACCACCTTCTTGCTTGACTGATTGAACTTGGGATACGTTGCGTTGATTACAACATAGGTGCAACCAGTTGTATCGATAGTAGGCAGGTATTTTCGTAAAAGCTTAATTATTTAATGTAAAGCCCGACTAGAAATATATGATCATTGTCAAAAGGGCGCTGTTATTCTCATGTATAGGGTGACAGTTCAGTTTAGCAGGGCCGGATTTAGAGGAGGGCAACCGGGGCTACTGCCCCGGGCCTCCACAAAAGAGGGGCCCCCCACAATAGAGAATTCGGTAAATTTACCATTTTATTTGGAAAAAATTTGGGGCCAGGGGGCCTCCACTCCTTTATTGCCCGAGGCCTCCAGACCTCTAAATCCGGCATTGCAGTTTAGTATGAATAATTTAGTTCCTATTAAATTCCGCAATATGGCGCGTGATCATATATTACTGGTCAGGCTTTACCTAAGAACTGAGTGGCAACTTCTGAATGTTTTTATTTTTATAAATATGTTTACCCTCCAGTTTAATAGGCAGTCATCCTCATCATTAAATCACCGGTAAAAGGTATAAAGCCATTCCTGGACATAGCTCTATAAGCAAGTCCTATATTTGGTGTCCTGGTGGTGGTGTCTTGGTGTTTGGTTTGCCCCCGCTGGGCACAGATGGGAATAGGCGATTCATATAAATCCCGCATGAATGGCGGCGGTCACGTGTAGCGAGGACAAATGGGAATACACCGTATTTTTAATGAACGAGCGACGCACCACTTTTTACCAATTCTGACAGAAATCTCGATTCCATAGCTTTTAAAAATGTATATAACTAACTAACTTTTATATGTCACGTAAAACAGGCCTTACTTACTACACCCAAACAGGATCTTGGCCTCTGACACAAGAGAGCGCCACTCTGCCTTATCCTGCGCCACTTCACGCCAGTTGGGTATTCCGAGGGCGAACAGGTCTTTTAGGAACAGGCCTATAATAGTTCTTAGATACATAACTTTTTTAAATGAAAGTTGCGATTTTGAGAGCCCCGACTGTGCAAGTGTTATTTTATAATTATAAGTCAAACATCTATGAAGTTATGACGTTTAATAACCCTTGCACAGTCTGGTAAGAAAATTGCTGCCAACTTAGCTTGGTCTAATTCTAAGACTTTGTTAACTACATCTGCCGCTTTCTTAGATCTGTACGTAGACAAAAATGCATTAAATATCGTACAAATATTGGTCACGTGAATAAAACATTTCAGGACAAGACTGTAAATTAGGCAACATTCGCTTGCAATTGCTATTAAGAGGGAAGAATAGCTTTGCAATCCTAGCGAAATAACTGTATTTTTTGTATGAAATTCCATTTCAAGACAAAACGTTTTTCACTTACTAAACCTTAACAAATCACTTTGATTTTGATGTATATCGCTTCAGCATAATATATTCTAGATTTATACGTTTCGCTTAAAAAAAAAGCTTTTGGTTTTGCAAATTTTGAAAAAGAGGAAACCTATAAAACAATTTTTTCATTGTGTCAATAACATACTAAAAGATTATGGAGAATGGAAAATATTTAGAAGTGGAAAAACGTTTTTAAGGTTCCGTAGCCAAATGGCAAAAAACGGAACCCTTATGGATTCGTCGTCATGTCTGTCTGTCCGTCCGTCCGTATGTCACAGCCACTTTTTTCTGAAACTATAATAACTGTACTGTTGAAACTTGGTAAGTGTTCTGTGCACTGCATTAAGATTTTCACACAAAAATAGAAAAAAAAAACAATAAATTTTGGGGGTGCCCCATACTTAGAACTGAAACGCAATTTTTTTTACATCAAACCCATACCAAGACGTATACGTACGTACATATGGTATGGGGTATCTATAGATAGGTATTCAAAAATGATATTGAGGTTTGTAATATAATTTTTTTTCTAAACTGAATAGTTTGCACAAGAGACACTTCCAAAGTGGTAAAATGTGTCCCCCCCCCCCCCCCTGTAACTTCTAAAATAAGAAAATGATAAAACTAAAAAAAATATATGATGTACATTACCATGCAAATTTTCACCGAAAATTGGTTTGAACGAGATCTAGTAAGTAGTTTTTTTTAATACGTCATAAATGGTACGGAACCCTTCATGAGCGAGTCTGATTCGCACTTGGCCGCTTTTACTCTTTTTGTATGGACGACACGTGTTATACTTCCCTCTTAAGGCGAGGGATGACAACATGTAATAATCATTAGGCATTTTTATTCTATATAAATAACTAAATAAGCAAATAACTTCGAAATCATAGTCTCTAGGGACGTTTAATTATGTGTCATAATTTATGGCAAGACTGGGTACACTGCAAGATTATTTGCAAGAAGCAATTTATTACTCTTAATGTTGCAATATCAAAAAGCGATCAAATAAATATTGTAAACAATTACGAAAGTGTCTTCTATAATTTTTGTATTACGTACAGATCGAAAACATGTAAAACCAGTAATTGCCAGCGTCCGACTAAGTAGATCCCTGAGCTTTCTCGGGTATAAGGCGAGTATCATAGTAACGGGCAATAATGGAGGTCTGGTTAAGTTGGTTCAATTATGATCGACATAAAAGTAGTTAGGTGACCGTGGCCTTGGCCGACATGGCGCATAGTCTGTAACACGAAAAGCTTGCTGCTCATTCCTATCGATTGTATGAACACGGCGCGATTCGTTGAACTATTCATGTCAGCGTGATCTCGAACTCTTTAATGACTGTCTATGCTCTGAGTTCCTATTATATTGTTTCACTTGAGTGTGAGTGACCCTTGCTTGGTGAGCGACTGGAATGATCCTTGATCGATCGATGACAAGTCAGCTTCGACAGCGTGATATGATAATTAGTAGTATTGTTTTGTTTATTCAGTTATGCAGTTTGGTGGAGACAGATAGTGATCTATAGTAAGTTAGTAAGGCTATGCGGAGCAGCTCGTGAGTCACGTAAGCTTATGGTATGGTTACGCAGGAATTTCAAATATCACAAAATAAATAAAACTAATTACTTACCTCTTAATGGGATACAAATGGATTTAATGTTTATTTTTGAAGAGGGAAACTCAATACTCGTTCATATTAAAACCAAGGAATGCCTGTTAAAATTACAAACCAAAATAAAATTCCACACGAACGTAGTCGCGGGCAAAAATATGTGTGTCCTTCCAATATGATTTAGATTTAGATTTATTTATTTCATAATATGAAATTACAATATCTTCTTCCTCGCATTGTCCTGGCATTTTGCCACGGCTCATGGGAGCCTGGGGTCCGCCTGACAACTAATCCCAAGATTTGGCGTAGGCACTAGTTTTTACGAAAGCGACTGATTCCATCTGACCTTCCAACCCAGAGGGTAAACTAGGCCTTGTTGGGATTAGTCCGGTTTCCTCGCGATGTTTTCCTTCACTGAAAAGCGACTATGTGTAAATATCAAATGATATTTCGTACATTAAGTTCCGAAAAACTCATTGGTACGAGTCGGGTTTGAAGTTTGAACCCGCGACCTCCGGTTGGCATTCGCACGCTCTTACCGCTAGGCCACCAGCGCTTTTTTTAATATGATATTACAATATAAATTGTAAATTACAAAATAAACGTATTTCTATTTGTATAAATTATATTAAACTAATCTATATGAATTTATATTATGATCGTCAAAGAAAATGAATAAAAAAATTTATTATATACAATTATAAAATGTCTATAAATATAGGTACCTACATACAAAGTCATCATCAAAAATCAATAGTTAATAAACTCTACACAACGTCAAATAGATAATTAAATAATAACAAACTATCGGAAAATTGTCAATATAGGTATATCTAGGTATCTCGTAATGATTGTCAAATTAAATTCCGATAACGCGCGCAGCGCAGGTCTCTCACAGTTAAATACATATTAAACACAGAATACTCGTAGGTACCTACTTATACGTAGATAATCAAATTACTGCTTTTAACTTTGAAGTGACAAAGATTCAAAGATTTTATTTGTACAATATAGGTAGATTAGGTACAAGATGTTAAATAAATATCTTGGTATCACTATGTCGTGCTTATTGGCATACAAATTCAATAAAAATACACACTCTAATCAATCTAATCATGGTATCACAGGCAAACAATAATAGTCAGTACCCCTAGTGTAAATATTTTCGACAGCGAAACGTGACGTACGCGTTTGCGTTAAGTGTCATTTTGTATGAAATTTTTGACTTTCCAAAACGTCCCGCTTGGCGAGCTGTTCAAAAACCCATACAAAATGAGACTTAACGCAAACGCGTACGTAACGTTTCGCTATCGACTAAAGTTACACTAGGGGTACAGAACTGGGGCCGATTTTTGAATTTTGAGCACTCGATTTCGTTACTCGAAAATCTGTGGAAAACGGAGAAATTGATATTTTTGAAATAAGAACAATAGAAATTGGGAATCTAGTACTAGATACTGGTGGAATTGACCACTCGTTTTCAATTCTATCAGTAGAATTTAAAAGCTTAGTAGTGGAAATAGTCTTAAACGAAATACACGAAATCGAGCGGTCGTAATTCAAAAATCGGTCCCCAGGGTTATATCATGAGGTAAATCTAAATTAGGTAATTAGAAAAAATAATCTTAATATAATATAATAGAGGTCAGGATCCATTGTCAATACATTTTAATTTACAAATCAGTCAAAAACTCTGGTATAGAGTAATAATATGCTTTCTTGGTAAGAAAAGCTTTTAGGTTTCTTTTAAAAACATTATCCTTATCCTTACATTATATTATATTAGCCGGTAACTTGTTATATATTTTGTGAGCCATTCCGAGTATGCTTTTTTGTAAAATTGCTGTTTTACTTGGTAGTTTTTGCAAAGACTTCACTTTATTTTGAAGGCGAACACTTAAATTGACTAAATAGTCTGTGGTTTGTTGGCTAATTCGTATATATACAAAAACGATAATGATAGACAACTAAGGCAACACATTACGGATGCCAATAATGTCCAAGCATTTAAGAAACTCGTTAATGTAAAATTTACTAAGTCTTAACAAAACAATCAAGTTACCCAAGCCTACTGAATTATGTAAATTATAGTTTGGCAATTTGAAATTAGAGTAATGGTCTACGGCGTATCGGCTATATGATCTTGTTAGACGAGTTATCGCGCATGTGTATATGTATGATTAGTTGATTACCAATGTGTAACCATATATTAGTTTTTCGCGCGGCTTTCGAGTGTAGTTCAAATACTAATGCGCAGCTTTCAAAAAAATCGGAAATTTATTATATTTTTGTAAGGGGATCAAAAATTTCCGTTTCCAAAATAAAAATTTCCTTGATTTTTTATGAAAGTTCCGAGAAATTGTCCATTTTTTTAACTTTCGGCAACTTGCACATTGTTCTAAGTGGGTAATTAATTAGTATATGTTATAGTTAGTAGGTACTTAATTTAGATTTAAGCATTTTAAGCAGGTATTCATTTTACTCTTTCAGTAAGTTCGACATGACTGCCAATTATGAGTAGGTAAATTATACACCGTGTTTTTTTAAGTCTGTTAATTTCAAGTGTGCATTTCTAACCTGAAATTAAGTAACTTTCTCAAAAACAGCGGTATTCTAATTAACTCCATTTTGGAGATACCTAATCAACGATTTTTTTTTTTCTTTCAAGGCTCCTACGAGCGTGTACACTCGCCTTAGAGCCTGTTTACATATTGATTAGTGTTTAGTATAAGTTAATACATTTGCTACTAAATGCAAGTACTATCTCGGACGACCGATAGGTATTAGAAATTTCATTGATATTATGTAACTAGTTTTCAATTGTATGGTTGGTTGATTTCAATATAATGTTCGTGTGAAAAAAAATAAAATTAACTATGTAACTAGTTAACTACATAGTTTTCTTAAATGTATTTAGTCATACCCCGAATTTAACGGGATTTAAATAAAACACCCGTGTACGTGTAGGCAAAGTAACTTCAGGACCGACGGCAAAATTAAATTGTGTGATGGTGACAATTCAGATCAGAAAAGCTAAGAAACTTATTGATTTGAGCTGCACAATTCATTCTAAAATAGGGACGCACAGACAGTATATGATGTACCTACTTAACTATTGTTTCAACACACCAACTGTAAAGGCCCTCTTGATTGTTCAAAAACTAATGAGAAAGTTGAAAATTTTATCCACATGTAATCAAATACAAATTTTGAGATGTTTCCTTATGTTAGCTGGTAGGGGATTGACTTTTAAATTATGATTTTGAATGACAATTTTTTTATTACGTTCATTTCGATTTGATTTGGTTACATTTTTTTGGTTTTTCATAGTTAGTATTTTCCTCGCGTTGGTGTGGTGAAAATAATTGTGTTTCACTCGGAGGCAAAGTGTGTTTCTCCCTCGTGCCTTGAAACTCTCACAGCGCTCGTTTCACTTCTCGAACCACTCACTGCGCTCGAAGTCCAATTTTACAATCTTTCGCTTGCTCAAGTATCAATATATTAGCACGAGCGGTTAAACAACAACGTTTCCCCCTTGTTAAACAAATAACTATTACATGGTCGTGTGAAAAAATATTGTAAGGAAATGGCGTCAATAATTCTAAAATTATTAGGTACTAATCGTAGTAATTAAAGTTGCTCGATGGCGATTTATGCGTTAATGGAGAGTTTTATTCTATTTTTATGTAAATGTGAGTACAGATTTTGTCGCTATTTAGCTACTTAAAATTTAAACGAAGGTCAATCACATTGCACAGTCTCGGTTAGGTACTATTTTATGATTAAGGTCTCACATATGGTGAGGTGACACTCTTAACAATCTTAAAATCTTATATTTTAAATGTTTAGATTTTCTCGAGGGTCTACAGTATGAGGTTCTTCAAAAAAGGAGTGTACAGATTTTGAGTTGCAGGCGTCCTTAAGCTACGGTGACTGCTTATAATCAGGCGGGCCGTATGTACCCTGATAAGAATGCATTTATATTGGCATACGTCCACGTCCAACGGTCTTAGTCAGACAAGTAAAAAAGATGATGATGACGGATGTTTTATTTAAGGCGAATATTTTGGTCCGTTCCGTTAGTACAAACAACTGTCTTTCACTTATATTTTGGTGGTTTTTTTTTCGAGATAGTTAATAAGGTTAAAAATTCGACCCCTAAGGGGGTTCCAAGCTGAAAATTAAACTTGTACCACATACAAACTGCCATCCTTTTTAACCCCCATAGGGGTCGAATTTTTTAAAATGTCTCATATACATTATAAACGTAACCTGATGTGCAAAACTCAACTTTCTAGCTTTTCTAGTTTCGGCTATCTCCTAATCACGATTGTACTCATACTCATAGCGAAACATTATGTGGGTTTGGAGGATAGTTGGGCCCCTCCAATTATTCTGGCTGCTTACAAAATGTTTTGTAATAGTTCCAAGAGTGAGAATATAAGTTACAATTTTTTTTTACAGCTATAAAGCATCAGTTAAAGGTTACCGCCGGCGGAAATGGTCTGGAAATGTTAACTATCAATTTTGAACAATATTTTCTATAACATACATAAAAATTAGCCATGAGAATCTAAGAAAAGTTAGTATTATTTTTACTTACCTTTAGCACCTTGTACCGAACAAATGGCCGTTGGGCCAATATAGCAAGTATGCAGACATTAAAAGTATGTACATACTAACACTACATTATCCCATACATGTTATTCATGAGAAAATAAGTAAGGTCTGGGGGCTCTGGGATCTTGCTCTATAGACACTTGCTCGTAACTTTTATGCTTTTACCTAGCACTAGCTCTTTCTTATTCCTTAGCTGATGGCTTTTATCAAAATACCTAGAGATTGCGTGTTTTATTCTGATTAATTTCTTAGATCTCAGATTTAGCTAGACACAACGTATAATCTAGTCTTAATATGCTTAGTTCATACAAATACTTAATACTTATCTACAACCCAATTATCAAGTCTACATCAATCTTGTAAGCTCATTACCCCTACAAAGCCACGAGGATAGCCGGTTTTACTTTATCATTCATTCATTATTGTTGGTGCATGTCTGATTAGATTGTTATCGGAATATCGATAATGCAATATAGTTATCGATATATGAAAACAAGGGCTATAACTAACTTCCCATCACAGTTACATAATTATTGAATTGATCCGGTTTTTGACCCTAGACGCAGGGCGTGTCATCGTATGCGCAACTGTCACGTATAAATGCTGCGCGGGCGCTCATCTCGTCACACTGACGAACAAACACTCGACATGGCAGTCAAAGTGAGTAAAGCATCAATGATCATCTCGTTAATAAAAATGTTGATTAAAATCCACTAGTTACTTAATGAAATCCAGCTATAAAACTAGTTCGTGCTACGCAATGATTTAGATTTGATTAAATGTTGAATCCTTAAAATTGCTTTCAGTGCTTTTATCATGTCATTATTTAAAAAAAATGAAACACCTTAATTTGCAACTGTGTGTGCACTATGCAACCCCCTTGATTCACACATACCATTTTTAATCAAAAGTTTGATAACTACTTAAGATTAAAATAACTTGTAAGATTGTAAAAGATTTGCTGTAGGTAATTCATTCCATTTTAACGATTGCTAGCTGTAGTCATGTAGTGGATGCTACTCCTAGTGCTTTGCTTATAGAGCCAGACTTATTTAATACAGTAACCAAACATTTATCTCTCCAACAGATCACAACCTTATTCTGCATGGTAGCAGCGGCCGCGGCCGTGGTCGTGGAGGTCGCCCCCGCGGCAGTCCAGGTCGCACCCGCCGCCAAGGTGGTCTACGAGGAGCCCGAGGCGCCCGCCCAGTACGAGTACGAGTACTCCATCCAAGACCAGCTCTCCGGAGACTCTAAACAAGCCAAAGAGAACCGCAATGGAGATGCTGTTCACGGATTCTACTCTCTCGTTCAGCCCGATGGCGTGCAGCGCATAGTGGAGTACACAGCTGATAAGATCCACGGGTTCAACGCTGTAGTCCGTTACGAGGGAGTACCCCAAAAAATCGCGTACGCGGCTGCCCCCGCCCCGGTCGCCTACGCTCAGCCGGTTGCCAAAGTTGCCTACGCCCCTGCACCAGCCCCAGTGGCTTATGCCCAACCTGTCGCCAAAGTAGCCTACGCTCCTGCACCAGCTCAAGTGACTTATGCTCAACCTGTTGCCAAAGTAGCGTATGCCCCGGCACCGGCACAAGTCGCTTACGCCCAACCTGTCGCTAAAGTGGCCTACGCCCCGGCGCCAGCGCCCGCTGTAACCTACTCGCAGCCCATCGCGTATGCGCAACCAGCTCCCGTGGCCTACGCTCAGCCCGTCGCCAAGATCGCCTACGCCCAGCCCATCGCTAAAGTCGCGTACGCACCTGCTCCCGTGGCATACGCCCAAGCCCCGGCCGCTCATCACGTGGCCTACGCGCCGGCCCCTCACGCCTACCCCGCCCACATCAGCCATGTCACCTACTCCTCGCCAACTGTCTCATACCAACATTAAGTAATTGTTAAGTTAGTATTTATTGTAATACATCACTATAGCCAATTGATCGAATTTTCGTCTTTTATTTTCCCCCGAGCGGCCAGAAGAATTGCACAAGGAGGCGTCAAAGCGTATCCGATATCAAAACGCTCCAAACGAAGTTAGTAGCAAGCGTGCGGGTAGTGTCGGGGAATCAATTGAATTATGTAGCATTATGAGGCGAGGAGCTCCGGTTACGCGGCACGTAGGGCGCCCGGAGCCGCCGGGCCACTCTGACGCATTGCTCTTGACACCTATTCATTGGGCTAGTTTAGTCGGCCGCCTGAGAATATGCTCCTTAAGCCCCTGTGCTACCCTGCGGCAGGAAGCCCGCGGGGGGCAGGGTGTTTCCCCTTGGCCGGCCTCGGACAAACTGCCGTTTGAACGTGTCGACGCGCAAATTTTGATTGCAGGCAAATATAAATTGACAGCGACTGATGGCGAAAGTGGTTGTTAGGACGCGGAGGGCTTGTTCAACGTGTGATGTGAATATTTTATTTGTGAAGTCCCGTAGTGCGCTGACGTAAGGGGTCGCGATAATATTTGGTTTATGAAAGGGCCGCATTGTATGTTTTAAACTAAGTAGGATGTCTTTATTAGGGTTGCCTTTGGTGTTTTAAAAATACAATTTAGACCACATACAAAAGTTTTTGTTTAGTATATTGTGGACTGTTGACACTGTTGTGATGTAAATAATGTTCATATTTGCCAACTTTTCTCTCCTTTGTCATCGTCCAAAAGCATTTTTTTTATAATTTGTAATATACTAATTATCAGAATTAGAATATGCAGTTTGTAAATCCAACACGGGCGATAAATTTACCAGATATAGTATTTATCTGTGTAAGCATTAATAAATAGTTACATTTAACTATGTTATGGGATTATGACTCGGTAATATTTTTTGTAAATTTACTGAGCAGTAATGTACTGGAAACATTACGAGACATAACATGACATGACATTACATTACAAGATACGAGCTTTTTATGGTCACTGCCAACAAGCGTTGACACTGTTGACAGTTACTATCTCGTATAAAAGCTCGTATCTCGTAACTTTTGTTGCTTTAGGTACATTGCGGGCCAAATTATTTTGTATGGTTAGTATTTTAATTGTAGTTCTAAGCAAAACTTATCTCAATATACTTATTAGCTCCCAAGCTGACCACCGTTTAAATATTCGCCCGTATTGAATGTATACACTGTATTTAAAACCCTTCTAAATATTCAACGGTTTTTGAAAACGGTTGTTTCGGACTAATGATAATTTGGCAAAACCGCTGGCCTAATATGGTTCTTGAGATATAACCCGCTAGGGATTTGCTGACGGATGGACATGCAGCGCATCTTCGTAATATGGCTCCGGTTTTCATCCTTCTACGTGAAACCCTAAGAAAAGACATTCTACATACAAAACATTTAAATAAATACCGAACTGAATGAAAACACGAAAAGCCGAAATATTTTGATAAATATTTACCAACACGTCATGTCACAGAGCCGTCGTGATTACCAATTCACTGACGGAGTTAATGCCGAGCGCGCATTAAATAATCAGTAGCGGCAAATGTTTGGTGCAGTTTTTACCACAAAGGGTTGTCGCGATAATCCTCTATTATCGGATGATGAACTACCCCTTTTATGGTTATTTAGGACCTTGTCACAGTATATAGGTGTTACTACTTACTTACAGACTTCCATGGGATCTAATGCCTTGGCTGTCTAACAACTTACTTAGGTAATTGAAATTTGCATTTTTGCATGATATAGTTAATTATACTCGTATCCGTAGACAAAAGTAAAGTAAAATGACGACCGTACCTTTCGAGGAGTCAAAGGCATCATGCCGCGCCGTCCGATGATATAGGTACACGCCTTGAAAGTTACTGCTTGCTTGTAAATAAGGTTTTTATTTGGTATACCAAATTACAGCATTAAATTAAATTAAATATAAAAAACCGGATATAACGAATGCAGATAAAAAGTTTAAGAGAGGTGCCGAAAAGTTAAATGTCGAAATTGGAAGGTTTAAAAAACCAATCGGTCGCATCGAATATCGCATGCAAGTTCGAAGGGATATTCGGTTAAAAGCGACAAAGTCCTATCTAGATAATAGCACAGATATTATAGTACGACGGTACTTAATTATTATGTTGTTTATGAATTTTATGATAAAGGGTTAATGTTTATGAAAAATATTTTCCTTTGTCCATGATAAGCTGCATAATTGCATGGTGGAACATGTTACAAACATCTGTTTGTTGTGGTTAACGTATGAAGCTTATATAAATGATCACAGTGGAAACATTGTTTCATGTAAACGCCTATAATATACCTGTTTTACAGATTTAAAGTAAAAAATGCTTTGTATATCATAATAAACAATGCATTAAAAACTACAAGCTTAGTAAATTTATTACTGATCTTAGCAATAAGAGCACGTGTTGCTAAAGTTATACCTGCGTGTAAGTATACTCTGTCTGTATCTTTAGGTACTTAAATAAAACTAATCGAACAATTTGTAAATTTTCGGGTAGTTATAACATTTATTGGATAACCAACCAAATACAAAACCGCCTGGATCTGTGTCTGAATGACCTGACTTTAACCTACATTATTTTGATCATATAATGTTTTCATCTACCCTCAACTGGCTTAAGGAGCCATTTAAGGGTTGATTTTGTTTACTTTTATTTAAATACCTAAATAACAGAGTATAGGTGAACTCAGTATACCTAGTACTTACCTAATACCTACATGTTTAGGGTCTCATAACCTACACAAATGTAACGACACTTTATACTTTTCCAGAATAGCACCGACCTTGTCTCATGAAAATGTGATAAAAGCGTACTATGGGTATTTTCATTCGCTTCTTATTATGGGTGCTGACCTGTGGGCGACGGCGGCTGACCGCGAAATGCCTTTCAAATTACAAAAACGTGCTGTTCGTATTATTTATCAGCTGAAAGTCATATGATCATCCCGCAAAAAGTTTATTTAAAGAGTATAAGATTCTCACTCTTCCGAGTGTTTACATATTAAGCGCATGTAAGTATGTTAGAGCTAACGTGGATCAATACGCTACCCATTCGCAGGTCCGTAGAATTAACCGGTTAATCGTCCCGCGGTGCAGGCTCGCAAGGGCCCGAAAGTCACTTGGGATCTTAGGCGTAAAATTGTATAACTTGCTACCTGAGGAAATAAAACTAGCAAAAACGAATAAAAAGTTTGACCAAAATCTTAAAGCAATGTTAACTGACTTAGCATGCTACAGCTTCGACGAATTTGTTGAATCGTGTACTAACCCTAAGTAGGTAATTTATATATAAACACGTTTTTAATTTTTTAACTTATAAATAACATGATGACTTGAAAGACATATGCGACCTATTGAATACTAATTATGTATTTGTTCTGCTTTAAACATATTTTTTATTTTATAATAAGTGACATTTATCCAAAAAATGCTGTGTACCTACTAGTATTAGTTGAATATGTACCTAACTCAAAATGACCTGTAAAACATTGACTTTTACCAATAAATTTCTTGTATCTTGTATACTCTATTGACAGTCAAGCCGTTTAGGCTGTGAAGAAATAAACTACTCCTTCAATTTACTCAAAAATAATTTTCATATCTTCGGGTAGGTACTTTCTCCGTTCTTCGGTTACAAAGATAAGCACGGTCATTACATGCTCTTTATGTCAAAAGAACCGTTTAATTCTTTTACAAAGCCACACCAGTGAAATCATTAAGTAAAGCCTAACGAGTCTAACAACCACCACTCAGTAATAGTTGCTAATCGACGTGTGCCACGCGCCACGCCACGCGTCACTATTCAACAATTCGATAGAGTCTTCACGAACCATTGTTATGTTATGATGTAGATACCATCGTCATTACTGTTAACTGGGAATTCGAAAATTTTATTGCAAAGATACCCATGCTCAATTGAAGTGTTGCTGATAGACCGTGAACATATTTCAAAAATCCCATTTCCAGTGTATATGTAGTGTTTGTGTTAGTTTGTCGAATTGCCATAAATAATGCAGCTCACAACTGCAGTTGCAAGAAAGGAAGACATTAAATATGTTGTCTAACATATTTAATGTCTTCCTTTCTGTAACATCATACTTACATTGATGTTATCGTTGTTACATATTATACATACCTATATACTTAAATGCGGGGTAATGCTGCCAGCAACTACGAGTACGGCACATTGTTACATGTTATTTGTCATATTCTTTTGGTTAGAACTTGCCAGTAGTTACAAATACGACCATTACAAGCCCTCTCAATGTCAATGCAATTATTTCATTCTCGACACACCAGTCAAGTAAAGGAAATCCTAACAATGTCCATTCAGCGATAGTTGCTAATCGCCAACGCCACGCGTTCGCCACGCGGCTCTATTCGACATGCAGTCTTCAGTCTTCGCGGGGGTGTTGTGAACCAGATTGTTTTCAGATGACCGCGTGGCGCAGTGGCCATGTTAAACAGGTTCATTATTTACTGAGTGCAATATTATTGGTGTTGATGTACTTTTAGTAACATACAAATTGCTGCTCCACTATGGGCTTTCACTACTTGGCTCATCTGCTACCATTTAAAAATAGCAAATAAAGAACCTAGAGGTTACACTCGTGAGTCAAAGAATATTAAGAAATATTTTTATATTTGTCTCATGAAAATTTAATTTAGGGAAGTTTAAAAACCTTTAACAAATAATATTCAAATAGGTACTTTCAGTGTACATATATGTCGGCAGCTTGTGATGTTTATTATGGCACTGTCATACTTTATCGCTGAAAAAAAGGCGCCTTCGGTTCCGATCACAGAGCGTTTGGTGGTCTTTATATTTATACTTAAATAGAAAAATCAAATAAATACAATAATGCTTTAAATTGACCGAACACCGACGAACTGAACCACGAATGATTGGTTCATAACATGCCTCATAAGTAGGTATGTAGCCAAGAGGCTTCAACAAGCATCAGTAGCAACCGCACCGCCTTCACAGATAATAACGCATTCAAGACAGTGACCGCAACCACGGCACTAATCCTCAGATAATATCAACATGGATTATAATGGGACACATCGAGCGATACGCCAATTAGGCGGAGGAAGCGCGCGCGTGCGCGCTGGCTAATTGCTTCCGGCCCCGGCCCCGCTGCCTCCCAGGGCTGAACCCTGAGAGGACGCAACCCGATTCGCCGCCACCTTCTCGACACACATTTTTGCAAGCAGATGAGAAGTCAAACCTGGACTATACCCGCGAAACACTTTGTTCGTTCGTCTATTTGTCATCCCAAGAGCCGCTAGTAAAGCGACAGGTAAATAGCAACTATTCGAATTTCCTCCCCTGACAAGACTCGCAGTGCTTTTAATTGATGCTCGTTGTACTTTGTTTTTGAAACCTATGATTTAAGTCCTTCCCCTCATCTAAGCGTTTTCCTAAACAAATTTGGGGTTCGTTCTTTTCAACCTTATCTGAAGAATTGACAAAACGTCTGCCATATGGGTGTTTAGCCAACGTACCAATCGTTAATGCTCTGTAGCGTAGCGTAGTCATCTCTCTCTATCACTCTTCCATATTAGTAAGACAGTGATAGTTGCGTTTCGTTCGCTACAGAGCTTAAACGATTGGCTCGTTGGTTACGCACCCTAACCTTCCATTCCAACAGAAGTTATACCATTTTTGAACCGCGCTTTTAAACAAAAGCTACGTTTTGCATCTATTAAGATTAGGTACTTAGATATCATGATCGTAGGTGCTTTGAAGAGGGGGCTTATTAAAAGACACTTGCACCATCACTGTGTCAAATCGGAGAAATGCCATACTGGTATCCGCCCAGAGTCTGCTCCAGGCAATGACAGAGAAAGACGAGCGAGGGTGAGACAGATGCTTTCCTGTAAATATTGTGAAGCTCTGTTTATGTAAATGGGGACAACCGAGCGCCTCCTCAGCTATAAACAGAAATATATAGCTGTGTTTCTTTGTCGTTTTTAGACATTGATTTTTCGTGTTTTAGGAGCCTCGAAATTGGACATGAATTTGCATTTCAAACTTTCTTAAACCACCCCATACCAAACTGATTTTAGCATTGTATTAATTTATTTTTATTTAAAGAATATGGACGGCTTAAAAGGACACGAGTAAGCGACTTATGTTTTAGACCATCGTCTACTCATCAGTAATGATATATTAATTAAATTAAACTACCTAATTAATTAGTTCCACGTCTCTTCCACCCCCCACTTACTAATTGTAAAACGAATCTTACAGCACTTCATAATATAAAATCCGTCGGGCGGTTTGAGATAACGTTCAACGCAAAAATAGTCATACTTACATACAGAATGCATACAAAGGATAAAATAGACGTTCGAAAGGATTAGATAGCAGAGGCGGTAGCATGGTCGCCTTTTTATCGCCTGTCGTGACATGCGTCAGTTTCGAACTTACATACTTATTAGAACGTGACAGGCGTGGTGACAGATGATAAAAACGCGACCATCCTACCGCCGCAGCTCTCCTTCGCAGCTTCGTCTGTCGGATAAAAATTTGAACCTAAATATAAACGCCTTTACAAACCGCCGAGCAAAATGTCCCGCCATAACACATTGCCATAATGTCATTGGAATAAAATAAACGCACGCAACACAACCCGTCATTAGGAAAACTAATGATTCGCTAAACACTCCCTCTATTCCCAGGGCGAGCTTTGTTCGACCGAAATCTATTTATTCATATCGTATTGCTAATTTCGGGATTAGCGGGTACGTTCCGGAGGTGATTGAATTATCCATTCCTTTTGGAGCGGGCCCCGGGGGACGCGCGGGCTCGCTTACGAGTCGTCTCATCAACTTGTTACACGAGTATTTAAACTAATATTTTAGCTGTGTTTAGAATAAGTTGTGTAGAAAATTTAATTATGTAAAATATTTTTTCTAATAAAATAAACAACTAAAACCAATTTTTTTACCATTGTTTGGTTTTCAAAAAAATGACGTTTTATCCGTTTTAGGGCGGGTATCCTTTATTTTGGTTCCGGCCGTTCCGGCGATATTAAATATGGAATTATAATAAATTTTCGGTTGAATAGATTACGTACTTACATAAATCTCTTTAATCAAAGTTGTTGTTGAATTAGATCTCTATTGTTTAAGTAACGTAACTGGTGACCAAAGAGCTGGCGGCTTCCTCGCACAACGTATGAGTATTGCGATATAACGTGGAAATACCGCCAGCATCCTTGATATTGTATCAAGCTACAAGGGCTTATTTTAGATTTAAGCTAGTTATAATAAGCCTCTGTATATCCATTATGTAGATATATTATTATTGTAAATAATAAGTAGGTAAGTGCTTGTAATAAATAAACCCACAATTAGGTATAAGGTACCTCTACTTCTTCATTTTACTTATTAATTTTTAAAGTCAAATTGTATTTTTGAGATAATTCATTAGGAATAAAAAACGACATTCAAAATTAAGTACCATCGAACAACCACTCAATCTTCCAGTAATAATGCGCTCGAACAGAATAAAAGCCGCCATCAGGCTTAAGATTCGCCAATTGTGATTGCGTATCCACGCGTAAACTGTCATAAAACCGGGATTAATTGTGAGCGTTTAGCTCATAATTGTGATGGTGGCGACAATGGATCCGTGGACGGAGAGCTGGCACATTCCCATTGCCCGGACGATATCCAGTACGATTATGAATTATCTCAGATTAGGACTGGAAACTATTACAATCATTTTTAGAGTCCCGTACCAAAAAGTTACAAAAGGAATTCTTGTGGTGCGTCCGTCCATCCACTCCGTCCGTCCTTCTGTCTGTCTCTCACATGTCACATTATGAACAACACTAAGCCAGACAATATTAATTTGAAAGTCTGGTTACTAAATCAAGTGATGGGGTATTATTTGAAAGAGCTGAAATTGAACATCCCAAAATAATTTTTATCACTCGACTCGAAAGACACGGAAATACTTACACGACTAGGATTTTAGCAACCGTTTAAAGAATTGTTTAAAAAAAGTTTTACAGTACATATGGCTACTTTATAGCACTAGTGCGAGAAGTAGCATATTACGTTACTGTGTCGAACATTTAAAGGGCCATATGTACTGTAAAACGTTGTACGATACATGTGCGAATAGGTAATTCGCAACTCGTGTCGATTTAAAACACTCCCTTCGGTTGTGTTTTAATTTATCGCCACTCGTTTCGAATTTCCTATTTTTCGCACTTGTATCGTAATGTACTATTATAAGAAGGTTACGCTTCGAAAATAAGAGCAAACGGCTCGTCTTGATTAAAATTATGCTCTCGAATTATAAAACTCAGGGAACCTATAGTAAAACTAAAAATAGAAGTAGAGGTATTCATAATCAATCATTCATTAATAAATAAATAAAAACAAATGAAAACCGTTCCTGACACTGGGTATTGGTTCGACCGAGTCGACGGCTCGCTCGCAAGAATAGCAGTCATGTAGCCTCTCAATTATGTGGCAATTCAGACTCGCTGTTTGCAATACTGCCGCCCTGCAGCCAAAAGCCTTATGTGGACGAGCCACGTGAGGAGATAGGACTTTGCTGAGAGCGGCGGGACCGCAGTCGCGAGCGCGCTCATTGGAGGAGGCCGCCCCCCGCTTTGTGGAAGGGACAGGAGTGCCGCGATTGTTTTTATAGCTATGATAAGTAAACCTTTCTGTTTAGAAATGTGAATGGTAAAAAAAATAATTGCATATACATATTAATTCAATATATACAGGATTTGGTTGGTCAATCTCTAGATTTGTGTGTCTGCGTCAAAACTCCGTCAAATTATAATTTCTGCTTGTTAATTAAATGTTGGTTTGTTATATTTGTAAATTAAGCTCGTTAATAAGTTTTGTCTAAGGTTAAGTAACTATATGTGTAGTTTACTTGTGAAATTTTAACTGTAATTTATTTTTTGGGTGTGGCCATAAAATATTTTTCCTTCTTTCTTTCTTAATCGGCCGCGAAAAGTTAATATACCTACCTAATAAATGGGATAATATTATGAGTCGCCTTTAAGAGCTTACCCCTGTCGAAAACTTCGGCTAATGGTCATATGAAGTTGCGTTGAGCTTCAGGTACTACACTAGTAGGATTATGTTGAGTGTTCAACTTTTTCAGTGTATACATAAGTTAGTTAGTTGTAAGTCTTAAGTCTTTTGTATAACTAATGTGTACTTGTGCTGAAATAAATGATATTCTATTCTACGTGAATGCCATCTGACCTTCCAACCCAGAGGGTAAACTAGGCCTTGTTGGGATTAGTCCGGTTTCCTCACGACGTTCTCCTTCACCGAAAAGCGACTGGTAAATATCAAATGATATTTTTGTACATGAGTTCCTAAAAACTCATTGGTACGAGCCGGGGTTTGAACCCGCGACCTCCGGATTGCAAGTCGCACGCTCTTACCGCTAGGCCACCAGCGCTTCAGCAAGGTGTAATACATACATAATGTTTTTTTGTTAGATAATGTCATAATGCTAAGACTACCCAAAACCAAAGAGAATTTGAAATAGAGGTGTATTGTCAAAGAAAACTTTGTAGCGACGTAAATTTACTGCCATCTTTCGACGCATAATTAAAACTTTTAGAACGCCATTTGACTTTGATTATTCTTTCACTGATATGTGTTCAATTTGTTAAATATCAAAAAGTGGCGACATCTTACCGGGCACTACCTAAAGGTTATGGCGCCATCGCTCGAAATGATGCTGCTATACCTTTGGCCTTTGATCTATTAGATGGCGATGGCGCGAGATGATCTATTATATCTTTGACATATCAGTGAAAGAATAAGGATCAAAGTCAAATGACGTTCTAAAAGTTTTAATTATGTGTCGAAAAAGATGGCAGTAAATTTAAGTCGCTACAAAGTTTCCTTTGACAATACACCTCTATTCAAATTCTCTTTGCCAAAACTGATGCAAGTGCATTTAAAAAAGTTAAATTACTTGAGTAACCCGTCAAAATGTATAGGAGAGCAATGGAATCTCCATTAGATTTCAGGAAATTATCCCTGCAAGCAAGTCCTAGCGCCGCGCCAGACGGCCCTCACCCCTCACTCACACTAATGTTATTATTTGGCAACATTTACTAAATAATTTCCTCGTTAAACGTTCCGATCCTCCCCTCCCTAACTACCGTATTGTGTAGCGATTTGCCTCCCCGACTAACGACTGATTCAACCAATACGACTCCGACATTAATTACTTCGTCTTTTGTGTTTGTATTTGTAGCAACATGCTCTTTTGTGTGATATGAAATTAATAACCAGGGCCTTATTCTTGAACGTGCATTACATGTATCAACTGATATAAATAACATACCATTCCTACTGTTTGCATATTGTACCTCTACGCTACATAGTCTTACCCACTCAAATCGAATTCTGAAACTGTAATAATATATTGTACACAATAATATGTTATGCATGCTTATAATATATATAATTAATTTAATTCTCATTTAAGTGAAGTTTTATATATCTTCTTTTGAGAAATAAAGTTCTTAAACCTAAATAACACACTAGATGCACGTGCTTGCTAGCTTCTAAAGCGCAGGCCCCAGCCACTAAGGTGACACTGATATTGAATTGATATTATATTGGTATTGAATTCTCATTTCAGAACGGCTATCGCGAACTCGTACAACGCCCTAATCGCTAAGATATGATGGGTTTTTCTTGTTACCTGCACATGAGTGAGAGCTATTAATACAGATTTAGCAAATAAACTTTTATAAACTCGTAAATAAAATAATTCAATAAAATTAGTTAAAGTGTTAATCTAAAAGTTTTGGAATAGATATACTTCTAAGGATTGTGAATAGTGAAGTTACCATTTTTTTTCAATATCCGAGTAATCTGTAGGAAGACATCGATGCATATTGCTAGGAGAGTTCCACCATACCCTGAATGTTTTCTTAGCAGGAGCATACTTGGCTTTGTCGCCGTACAACGCGGCACACAGGTCGCACAGGGAGGAGTGATTTTCTTCTATTGAATAATAGTTCCTCCATTTGAAGTAACTTTCGTATGCCTCCTGACTCCTCGTTGCCTCGTAAATGGCTTGTGCTAGGTTGTAGGGATGCGTTTCGCGCGCATTGATATAGGAGCCCGGAGGAAGGAACCTGTGGATGATGAGATTATTTTGAACATTATTAATATAGGTATTTTTTTATAGTAGTAGTAGTAGTATCTCTCTAAATACTACCTCGGGAGGTACAGTAAAAGCTAAATCTGTTAAAAAATATAGTTAGTCGTGCCGAACCGAATAAAAGGAATAAAGAGAATCGAACTAGGACATCGAAGAACTGAGTTTATTTTTTAATAACCATGAGATGTTTTTTCTTCTTGAAAAAAAATTGTCTGTGAACATCGTAAGATAGTGTTTTAAACATTTAGGAATCTACCTGATATAATTGGCCCCACCGTAGACAACAGGAACGGCGTAGTTTTTGTAACCTTCCATGACCTTCCTTGACACATAGTCTTCGACTATTGAGTTTTCAAACCCCAGCACAAACTGGTAATTTTGAGCCAAAATATCGCTATAGTTAATGTTCATTTTAAAATTCCTGTGTTTGTATAGTTTCAGATTGAAGTGGTCCAGATGTTTTTCCAACCTCAGCAGATACTCAAAGCCCGCAAAACTGCAGTCGTTCACAATCCACACAACTGCTCTCATTTTACATCGCAGCATAGATTTTATGTCAGATCTGAGCGGAGCGGAGTACATTGTCCAAACCACCTGCGTAGAGGGTGCAACGATGTCGCCGGTGAGGTCGCGCACCAGGAAAGGTCTCCATAATATATCGGAATCGAACCGATACGTGAACGTCCAGTTGAAGTAATCATCGTTGTATAACTCGCACGCCGGGAACTTGTCGGACGATTCGTTCGACATGAACACAAACATCTGGTGCGGGCTCCGCTCTCTCGGTCTGTTATCGGACGTCAGAATGTTCTCATCGAAAATGATCGCGTCAAACGCACTAAGGTTGTTCAACAGTTCTTTATTTGTAGTGAAAAAACAATTCCTCACTGGACAATTAAACTTCTGGAAGCTGTCGGTCACATCTGGAGTAAGGTACTGATGGTCCCAGGAGAGGATGTATTTCGTGTTTGCATCGGGTATGAATTTAGGAGTGCTAAACCTGGTGAATGTTGCTAGTCGTCTGGTAAACGGACGAATAAAATAAATTAGTCGTCGGATAAATATATTGTAATATATAATTTTATATTATAAGAGAGTGAGAGCGTGTTTGAGAGTGATGATTATTTTCCGAAAATAGAATTTTACTGGAAGCGATTTTTCCATTTGCAAAATTTACCACTTTATTTTTTTTCAATAGCTTCCTTTCCCGAACGCTTTTCTAACATATTCGCATATTCAATAGCATATTTTCTGATAGGTTTTCTAACCATTCGCAGAATTTGGATAACCTTTCTTATATTAATGTAAAAAAACAATATCGTACAATAAAATGTCGGTGACGGCGCTCGCAGCCCGCTGCCGCAGCACGCTCGCTTCGCTCGCTCGGCTTCGCGCACCGTTTTGGTCACAGGGTGCGTAGACAAGATGCCAATCGTTCACACTCCGTAGTGTAGCGTAGTTATCTCTCTCTATCACTCTTCCATATTAGTGCGACAGAGTCAGTTGCGTTTCGTTCGCTACGGAGCGTTAACAATTGGCATCTTGTCTACGCGCGCAGTTCACATAACACACTCCTCCTCGCTTCGCTCGTCGTCGCACCTATCTAGGCTCTGTCATATGACATTCTTCCTAATTGTAAATAAACGAAATTTGGCGTTTAGCGGAGGACTAAATTATTTTACGCGTCCGTTTAGCGGACGACTAGACACTTCGAAACCTGGTTGAGAATAAGGAACGTATCTTGTCAGTGAAGTCGAGGTTAACGTCGAGGATCCACACGCGAAGGGCGACACATAGAAAAATTAAGAAAAGCGTTGTAATAAGTCTTGTAGACAATTTTTTTGTTGAGCATAGCGGCCAACACGAAACCCGGAAATGCATGCTGGTACAACATTGATGTGGAATTCTGGAATATTTCCAAGAAGAAACCTCAAGAGTAACTTCTCCCGTTTCGGGATATGACAATCAAGTGACAGGTTGACGTTACAGCAATAATACTTTAGTTTATGGTCGCCATAAAACAAACTCCGAAGCTACTATACATATAGTTTAAATTTGCCGCTTTTTTTTCTGGTGAAGGAAATAACTATACTATTGACTACATATACACCGTGTTTTTTTTATTTCCGTTAATTTCAAGGGTGCATCCCTGAGCTTAAATTAAGTAACTTTCTAAATGACACCGGTATTCTATTTAACTCCATGTCGGGGATAATCAATAATTATATGATAATTATGTTTTACCTGATAAGGCCCTTACGAGCGTGTATACTTGCCTTAGGGTCTGTTTACATATTGATTAGTGTTAATTACCTACGAGTTAATACATTTGCTACTAAATTTAAGTACTATCTCAGACGATCGGTTATCGAAATGACATTGATATGTCACAATCTCACAGTTTTCAATTGTTTGGTTGAGTTAAATGTAATGCCCGCGTTACAACAGCGCTATATGCAACATTTAATTAAGAAAAAAAAAATTACATTAAATAAGCCATTTAGTTTCCTTTGACGTACTTACCGATACCCTGAAGTTAATGGAATTCAATAAAAACACGATGTATATTACGAGTATAACACATATTTTAGTTGGATTTTATGTATTGTAAATTGTAATTCAAAATTGGATTTTTTTTACCATGGATTTCCGGCATAAATTATTGTAATTCACATAAACATACTGAAACTGAAGAACTTTATATATAAGAATATATAAAGTTCTGTTACAACGGTTTTCTGTTCATTTTAGGTATAGTTTAAATCCTTTCAAGTAAAATTATAATTGTGTCGATAGTTTAGCGATATAATATATAGCAACTACACGTATCCAAAGCACAACCCGCTAGTTCGTTTTTGAAGCGCAGCTACTAAAGTGGCGTACAACGTATTGATATTAATATAGAATTGATATTATATTGGCATTGAATTCCCAATTCTAAACAGCCCATCAGTAGTAAACTATCGCGAACTCGTACGACGCCCTAATCGCTAGGATCTGATGGGTT
This sequence comes from Cydia pomonella, assembly GCF_033807575.1. Classification (NCBI taxonomy): domain Eukaryota; kingdom Metazoa; phylum Arthropoda; class Insecta; order Lepidoptera; family Tortricidae; genus Cydia; species Cydia pomonella. Next base: position 14,033,030 of record NC_084719.1, on the reverse strand, counting down.
TTCCTTGAGCCCGTTTTTATTGTTACACATGAGTGAGAGGGATAATAATACAGATTTAGCAACTAAACTTTAATAGAAATAAAAAATAAGTTTTATTCTAAAAGTTTTGGTAAGTATTGGTTTTTTAAAGATGCTGAATAGTTAAGTTATCAAGTTTTTCTACATCAGAGTAATCTGTAGGAAGACATCGATGCATATTGTGAGGAGAGTTCCACCATACCCTGAATGTTTTCTTTGCAGGAGCATACTTGGATTTGTCGCCGTTCAACGCCGCGCACAGGTCGCACAGGGAGGAGTGATCTTCTTCTATTGAATAATAGTTCCTCCATTTGAAGTAACTTTTGTATGCCTCCTGACTCCTCGTTGCCTCGTAAATGGCTTGTGCTAGGTTGTAGGGATGCGTTTCGCGCGCATTGATGTAGGAGCCCGGAGGAAGGAACCTGTGGATGATGAGATTATTTTGTAAATATAATAATATATAGGCCTGTTTTATAGCAGGTGCCTCCTTACATACTTACGGGAGGTACAGTGAAATCCGGTCTGAATCTGTTACAAATTACTGAATGTTATTCTAGCCGAACCGAATACAAGGATTACCCATTTATATTGTATTGTATTCGGGCGATTTTGCGCAACTCGATGACTTGCGCCTATTTTGCGTGATAAAGGATTACCCATAAGGAATAGATCCTGCTAGGTACCTACACTGAGTTTATATAATACTGATTGGATGGCCAAAGTATGTATAAAATATAGGTACGTCGTTCTTCTTCTAAAAAGATAACTTTTCTGTGAGCATAGAGTAAGATAGTATTTTGAACATTTAGGAATTTACCTGCTATAATTGGCCCCACCGTAGACGACAGGCACCGCATAGTTTCTGTAACCTTCCATGACCTTTTGTGACACGTAGTCTTTGACTATCGAGTTTTCAAACCCCAGCACAAACTGATAATTTTGAGGCAAAATATCGCTATAATAGAGACTGCTCTTTTTAAAATGTCTGTGCTTGTATAGTTTAAGACCGAAGTGATACAGATGTTTTTCCAACCTCAGCAGATAGTCATAGCCCGCAAAACTGCAGTCGTCCACAATCCAAACAATTGCTCTCATTTTACTGCGCAACGTGGATTTTATATTGGATCTAAGTGGAACGAAATTTCTAAGAATTGTCCATACCACCTCCGCAGAGGGTGCAACGGTGTCGCCGGCGAGGTCCCGCACCACGAAGGGCCTCCACAATACATCAGAATCGAAACGATACGTGAACGTCCAGTTGAAGTAATCATCGTTGTATAACTCGCACGCCGGGTACTTGTAGGACGATTCGTTCGACATGAACACGAATATCTGGTGCGGGCTCCGCTCCCTCGGTCTGTTAACGGAGGTCAGAATGTTTTCACCGAAGACGATTGCGTCAAACGCACTGAGGTTCAACAAGTCTTTGTTTGTAGTGAAAACACAATTATTTACTGGACAATTAAACTTCTGAAAGCTGTCCGTCACGTTTGAAGTAAGGTACTTATGATCCCAGGAGAGGATGTATTTCGTGTCCGGTATGAGTTTATGAGTGCTAAATTTGATTAAGAATAAAGAGCGCGTCTTTTCAGTGAAGTCGAGGATTTCGTCGAGCATCCATACGAGAAGGACGACACATAGCGAAATTAAGAAAAGCGTATAAAACATATTTTTTATTGAGCATAGCCGCCAACACGAAACCCGGGAAAGCATGCCTGTACAACATGGATGTGGAGTTCTGGAATATTTCCAAGAAGAAAACGAGAATAACGTACCCTGCTTTGGGATAAGAAAGTGACAATCAAGTGACACGTTGACTTTACAGCACTAATGTTTTACTTTATGGTCGTCATAAAAAATCTTTAAGCATTTTAACAAAAATACTCATTAGTTATTGCCATCAGGTAGCTAAATTTAACAGTAGACGATACAATCAAATTGGTTTATTTAAAAAACTTAAAATTCCAGCACATGGCAAGGGAGAATGTGTTTCTACCTAAGACATGAGAATAAAAACTTGTTGGTTGGGGTTGCTATATTCATTGCACCATAGATACAGAAGAGTAAAATGTGACACTGAGACACGTAAACACTAAATAAATTGTATGATTCATGTATGATTGGAGATAGCTGGGAAGTGAATTACCACTGAATTACGCATTCTTACCAATTAATGTATTGACGGGTAACTCTTCAATATCCTGGTAATAAATTACCTATTTCTATTGATAATAATCCACTTCAAAATGTTTATTTCCAAACCGGAAGTGAAATCAATAAGTAATCATAGGAAAATCCTCAAATATCTCATTGTATGCGTGGGAGACCTGGGATCCGTCGACGACCATTCAAAAAACCATTGTGCCTCTTAGGTGGCAACGCCATCACTAACTACTGATAAAGAGACAAATTTAGACAACCTGACAAAGACGTAACACCCCACTAATCTCAGATTAAGATCGATTTTGGACCAGAACACGATAAACACTTCACACACAAATACTCAACCTTTCAAGAACAGTTAGAGTGTTACAAAAACTACCGGCCACTGGTCGTTCTCGCGACTTTTGTTGAGATACAGTTATTGTTGACAAAATAATCTTTTGTCGCGTGAAATCTGCAAAAACGTCACAATGGTGTTCTAATTGAATTAAGAGCACTCGGAGGCGTCACCATGACCGTTCTTGGAATGCCGGACTCACGTAGTTGTTATTTGCTACTCAGGAGCTGATGCAGCTGCGCTGGTGTCAACTTCCTTGCCAAGTTATGTGGCAATACAGATGGACTTTCAACCAGGTGACTATTAACTATAGGTACGGTACGGACTAAACAACATGGAAATAAGGTAAAATTGCGAGTATAGATTTATACATAGAAAATTACTTTGCGCGTACTGCTCGGTTTGCGTAGCTTAGGCACTACATGAAGAAAGTGAACTATTTAATTTAGGCCTTTGCATAGGTGGCAGATGCACATATTACACTTATTTATATACAATGTTGTAAGAGAACAGAACCTATCAGACGCGTTTCTGTGTGCAAAGCGTAAGACGGTGTGATATCGTAGCTAGAAGAGTATTAAAAATTGAAAATATTAATACATAAAAAAATTAATAAATATTATAGGACATTATTACACAAATTGACTAAGTCCCACAGTAAGCTCAATAAGGCTTGTGTTGAGGGTACTTAGACAACGATATATATAATATATAAATACTTAAATACATAGAAAATACCCATGACTCAGGAACAAATATCCATGCTCATCACACGAATAAATGCCCTTACCAGGATTTGAACCCGGGACCATCGGCTTCATAGGCAGGGTCACTACCCACTAGGCCAGACCGGTCGTCAATATTACATAATAACCAGGTAGACATCAATATATCTCGCTCGCATTAACATTTGGTTAACATTTATCGCAAAGACCAGCCGATGGTCCGACAAGAGTGTTGCTTTAAATACCGTTTTTTTTAAATGTGAATAGGTAGGTATGTGTTCCACATTTCTCCAGCACACACCGGAATCACAACTGAAAAACTAACCGCGACCTCGCGCGCTCAATAATGCCAAATAACATTATCTGCAGGTATTACCAGCGGCGAAATATTTGTCAAATAAATAAACTTGCGCGCTGAATGCAACTGTGGTTAATCATGTGCTTTATTTAAACCATGACAGTGCATATTATAACGTCAATTGCGACGTAATAATGTGTATATGGGAAATCAACGCTCTACCGTATTTCTAAGTAGGTACTAAAATACGAGTACAGTAGATCTAACTAATATCAGATAAACTTTTTGGCTTGGGATGGTGGATTGAGAAAAGTTCAGATGATATTAGCTCAACTATATATCTTTTACGTAATTACAAAATCTTATTCGTAAAATGTGAGATTTCCTTTTTATATAGCTTCAAACGCGAGCGAAGAATAAGACGTTAATTTGTAATTTTTGGCCCTGGTACTCGAAAACTGCTGTAAAAGAAACTCCGTATTTTTAAGTTTCTGTAACAAAACATCTCGTTTTTCCGGTTTAGAATACTGGCCGAAATAGTCTAATAGCTACGTATTATAATAAAAATATTATAAAAGGACGATCCAACATAAATTTCGCAATTATAGCAAATTTTAAATTAAAGTTTTACAGATGAGCGTCTCGGACATCCGGCACATTCATATCAAATTATTTCAACAACTTTTTATTCAAAAACCGCATGTTCCCAAGGATTAATCCATAAGCTGTTAAAATATTTATGCACTATTTACGTATTGACAAAACAAAATGGTGGACAATGCCACCATTGTCCCGAATTCGATTGTTGGGTGTAAGTCGTGATCAGTCTATTGACCACTCGAGTACTTCCTATTGGGGTGAGAAGGGTCTTTTGTTAATCTCTCAATCGAATATTTTGTTTTAAATTTATTTCAATTTTGGTTTAGTACCTTTGTTAAATTACTTACTTATAGTACATACTTATATTTTATAGTAAACAAAGTCTTTCAGTAATATAAAATTATACATAGATGAAGAATAGTCTAAAGCGATTATTTTTGAGTAGGTATTAAAAAAGTAATACTCCGCGTTATATTAGATCTGGAATATAATTTTTCCCCGTATGTAAAGAGATAGATAGCAAGGTAAGTAGGTATTTATAGCTAAACGAAACTGTTGCGAAAGCCAGATATGAAGACAATCGAATTGTCATCGAAGGGAGTCCTCGTATTAAGTGCAGTACAGTCGAGTCGTCAAGTGTCGAGTGGCCACATGGAGAGTAATCCACTTACGGTAAATCTGTATTGTACCCGAAGTGCGCCCGGCCGTGTCTAATTCAATCACAACTGTTGTGGGATTGTTGGTTTTTTCATGTGCACAGCAGTGATTTTTTAGAGCATTATTGTAATTCATTTGCATTAAGCATATAATTGTTCTATTTAATAGGTACCTACTGCTGCTGAAGTGAATATAAAACTTTTTATCGACGATTGTGAATAAAATATATTCTACCTATGCTAACATGATGAAAACTTTAGCTACATTTTTAGGTCTGTATGAGTATGTCTATTCTATTCTTGGTAGGTATAATCTAAACATAACCACTTTACTAAGGTAAGGTAATTAAATCAATAGGTAACTAATAGGCGTGAGCGAGATGATTATGCGTCCCGAGCACGCATGCGGATAGTCAGAAAAATCCAAGTTGGCAACGATTTTGACAACCCAGCCTGTGCAAGTGTTAAGTAAATGTCATAATTTCATTGATGTTTGACGTTTAAAATAACACCGCTGTCTGGGCTATCAAAATCACTGCCAACTTATCTTGGTCTGACTCTATCATCTTTTTGAATTTTAATTTGTTGTAAGCTTTAACAAAAATTAAAGTAATCTATGGGTGCCCTCTGAAATAAAATTGTGCATATTAAGAAGCAATTTTCATATTTATAGCTTTTGTGCATAAATTGTAACAAATTTTTCAAGCGCCTTTTAGGCCTTGTCGTGATTTTATTCTATCAAGCGAAAGTCTACAAATCGGGGCTCGAATGGATGAACCCACTAGAGAAAATCCTCAAGATTGCTTATTACTTAGGTAATTTTTTGTGATCTAAAAAAGCGGTACAATTTTAGAAAATCTTCGTTCTCTGCACCTATAACAACACCTTAACGCTTTCTAAACTACGCCGGCAAGACTTTCTTATTATTATAAGGCAATACTAGATCAGAGGTAGTCAAGTCAATTAAAAATTTAAACTGTTACAAGCCTAACAATCTTTATCTTAACAGCAATCGAAGCAAAACTGACTCTGAAAAAAATCATATCGCACCCGATCAGAGCTTACAAATACCTATCTCCCATCTCCAGATCAGATCACGCAACGACAAGAAACATTTATTGTGTTTACACAAACGTAGGTGGTAATCTGAGGATTTGACGATTACTTATTCAAAATATTAACTCACTGGGAAAGGGGACCCGTCGAAAAAATGCTTAATAATATTATTGGGTTCTAATTTCTCTTGTGAGTGTAATCGCGACATATAAAAGTGTCACCGGGCCTGAATGGAGGTGCCAATTTGTATAGAGTTACCTCTTGAATGGGACGAGGCGCTTTAGGTGTGGAATTACACAATGCATTGAGGTTACGCAAAAAATACTTGCCTAATAAGTCCGTAAAATCATTTATAAACCGAGGAATTGCATTGATATCATTTTAGTAAAGATACAATTGGATTCTCGAAGTTTGGATTAAGTGGGCATATTCTGTTTGAAGTAGGGTCCACTTGGAATTGGATATTACTATTAGAGGCAATAAAAATATTGATTTTAACATCAATAACGTTCCAGTCGCGTATAAAAACATCTACGTGTTCTACATACACACTAAAAAAAATTCTAAGAATGGATATCTTTACTACCGTACACCAGCCTTCAGCCAGCTAACTCGGATTGTTGGCTCTTTTGGGATTAGGTCAACCTTAATTACGTACATTTCGCTCTCGACTCTCTCGAGCCATCTTCGCTAGGTGTATGTAAGTACACGTATTGTACGTTTACTACTTGTGTAGACCCATATAGACTGTGTAGGTGTGTACGGCACAGACGGGGCCCCCACCCTAGTAATTAGCCCCCTACCAGGCTTCCCTTCCCTGAAAACACGGAGCTACACGATAACAACAACTTTTTGCACGTACCCGTACCTATTTACATGTAAAAGGAGGTTTTATTTTTCGTTGATTGTTGTGTTTATAACGTCGAATATGTATGATCTATTTAGGATGTATGAATGAGCTATTATAGTGACGTGTTCTGTACGCATCTTCGAACAAAATTACCAATATATATATATATATATATATAGGTGACTATCCTTAGCGGTAGAAACATCTAATGGAACTTTTCGTTTGAATTTTTCATTCTTATTTCATTCATATGTACGTTGTTTTTCTGTTATAATACTGACGCTTTCTGCACTAGAGCATTATACTATCAAAGTATGACTTTTTTACGATAACCAATAGAAATTTAGTTTTACTTGGATTTTTTATACAATTTCCATTTTTATGATGACCAACAAAATACTATAAAAGTTATACTTATACATGTTTTTTTAAAACATACATTTTACTTTCCTCGAAATTAAAACTATGACTAGAATGTTTAACTCGGGTGAAAGGCATCATTTCAGCTTCATCACTGCATTCGAGCGCGAAACTATCTTGACTGAAATGAGTGCCTTTCATCCCTTCACTACTATTCAATCTACTATTTGGCACTTTATCGTCCGTATATATTTAGACATGCCCGGGGTCTATATATTTAGAGATGCCCGTACCTACCCAAGAACGTGAGATATTATTCTCTAAGAAAATTAAGTGTTATTATCTGAACTGGTGGTGTAGATGACAACAGTATATCGACAAACGCCAATCGAAAAGAAACAAATTATCGGTATGGCAATGCTATCAAAAGTCACGTGACAATTTTCATACCTTATTTAAGTTTCGATTGGTGTTTCCTATCAACGATTGTTATTTTGGCTAGGCATCCTGAACACATCCGGGAAATTTATCAAAAAACTTGTCCTTAAACTATCTTTTTGAAACTATCTTTGCATTGACTAAGTATTCTAAAAACTTCTGTACATCTACATTTCAGATAACATTAAAACTTACTGAAAAGAAAAAGCAAGATATGATATGAATCACACAATTGATCAGATCATATCTACGTTCATGCTACCGCTTCCGATGCAATATGAAGCAGGCAAGTGTGCAGGCGCGGATACAATGGGGGGGCCATAGGGGCAATGGCCCCCCCCTAAAACCCTGGCTCTCACATTACTAAATTGAGTAAATTTTTTTTTACCTTATTTTCTGTGCAAAAATATATGATTTTCTCAAAATGGCCCCCCCCTAAGCCAAATCTTGTATCCGCGCCTGCAAGTGTGTATTATTATTTACTTAGTTCACCAATATTAAACATAATTCCTGTAATCCCAAAATGTATGATTAAAAGGCGCTGTGTACGTAAGTAACTTAAGTAAAACTTTGATCTAGCAATGGAAAATAATCTCATGGGCACGATTGACAACTGACAAGTCGTGCTAAGGGGGTTATCGTTGAGATTCAAGATGGCAAAGACGTCTCGAGAATATTTTTTGTGTTTTGCTCATTAACGTCGTTTAAAGTGTAATATTGATAGCTTATTATGTAGTGAACTATCGTGGAAGTGTGCAGCTGATGAAAAACTAATCTTGAAACGCGTTTAACCATGTTTTAATCAACACTCTGCAATCTATCGTGGCTTTTAGTAAAGTACAGCTATCTCTTTACTAAAAGCAACTACCGAACAACGTAATGCTCTACGAGCACACTTAAAAGTTACTACAGAACAACGACACTTGACATTGGCAAAACCATCATAAAATAGATTTGATGGAGGTTATATTTAAAAAAAAGAAGAAGTCGTGCTAAGAAACACAGTCAAACCACCAAACATAAAGTAGGGGTAATCAGTAGTAATGAAACACAATCAAACATATAAACATCTTGTTTCATATTTCAAATAAGTACAATTGAATAGCTGTACCCGCAGAAGCCAGACTTGATTAAACACAGTGCAATCCTAAATTATGCCGTCTCCCGAACAAATCGACTGAGCATGAGGGTCGCCAAGGGATTATCTTCAAATAAGCGTATTACTGCTCCTTGCTCATACTTAACACACGTGCTGTAACTACTTTCGAAAATTTATTCTACTATGCACCTTATCCAATCAGAACAAGGTATAGAATAACATAAGCGTGTAAATGTAATTATGACTTTTATGCTAAGCGCGTCAGTGCTACAGCCCCGTGCTTTGTGATCCAAATAACTACGGCTTCGCCCTACGCGCCACATGCTATAAAAATACAATACCAACTATATCACTTACTGCAACTACCCCGAACAGTTTGGCAGTTGTCTGTGGCTCGACTAGATGCGGGTAAAATATCGTAATACAAACTCCTTGTTGGGAAACCCTCCGAGACCAGACGGGCATTATTTGCGGATTTGACGACGAACTAAGGTTTCGTAATGCTTTTCATCTTTCGTTTTAGATGTTGAGTCTTCTGTAGGGGCTCCTCTACACGATGGCCCATCGTACGGCAGTCTAAGGGACGCAGCTATGCAGTGGAATGAGATAGGAATATCACTTGCTCCCTCTAACGCATAAATGCGTCCCTTGGAATGAGACTTACCGCAAACGCATATGTCACGTTTCGCTATCGAATAAATTTACACTAGGGGTACAGACTGGGAATATCATCTTGTGAGGATTTTCTTGCTATAAGATGAAAACATTGAACTTTGTTTGTTATCTTTACATTATAAATGCCTCTGTCAATAACAAAATAATTAAATACCATATTCAGCCCGTGACTTAGTCTGTCGTAGAATGATGATTTCCGTGGTAAAAACTTTCCTAAGGTGTTCTTTCCCGGGACAAACTATTTTCATATCGACTTTCATCTTTTTAATTTCATCAGCGGTTTACGCGTGAAGAGGTAGCAGTCTGTCCATCTGTTACTAACACTAACAGATAAACCACAAAGACAGAGTTACTTTCGAATTTATAATATTAATACATATAACAAATAGCCTACTTTAAAGCCTAAATTGGAATATAATCTACTGTCTGTCTTAGCGACACCTTAGACTACTGAACAAACTGGTTTGGTCTGAGACTATTATGAGACAAACAAGACTAAATTTTAAAGTGCCTTAAAACTATATCTATTACAGACTCTTGTTTAATACATTACTCAGGTGGATATAAATATCCAATTTTTAGGGTTCCGTAGTCAACTAGGAAGCCTTATAGTTTCGCCATGTTCGTCTGTCTGTCTGTCCGAGGCTTTGCTCCGTGATCGTTAGTGCTAGAAAGCTGAAATTTGGCATGGATATATAAATCAATAAAGCCGACAAAGTCGTACAATAAAATAAAATAATAATATTTTTTTAGGGTACCTCCCCTGCACGTAAAGTGGGGGTAATTTTTTTTTTACTTCAACCCTACAGTGTGGGATATCTTTGGAAAGGTCTTTTAAAACTATTAGGGGTCTTCGACAAAGATTTTTTGATAAAGTGAATATATTCGGAGATAATCGCTCCGAAAGAAAAAAAAGACCTTAAGAAAGACATTAAATGAAAACTTATCAGTTTAGCTGTTTTTGAGTTATCGCAAAAACTTTCCCCTTCATAGTAAAAAGACATACATCCACAGTTCATCCCTTGGTTAACAATCTACTATACTTTAAGCTCCAGTTTGGCTTATTGTGACGGAAGAATAACTACGGAACCCTACTCTGAGCATGGCCCGACATGCTCTTTGCCGGTTTGTTTTTTTTTTTTTGCCAAACTGTATATAATGTTAAAGAGACTCATACCTGCAGTCAAACTGTATATACAGTTTTGCAGGGAACTATTTTAGTTATAAGTTTATAATTATTGTATTAATAAATTTATAAAATTATTGTATAATAATCGGACAGACAGACGGACATGACGAATCTATAAGGGTTCCGTTTTTTGCCATTTGGCTACGGAACCCTAAAAAAACTTACAGCTAAATACTTGTACAAATATCATGCCATTACATGTGATACGAATTAAATGATTGGTATTATGTCAATAAGTAAATTATTAATTAGATGTCATACTAATTGTTGCTCGACGGCATAAAGTGGTCAATTATCTTTTAGCTTTGTCTAAGCATCATTTATAAATTTGCCATCCCAAAAATAGTCACACATTCAAAACCACCTATCCCATCTTACCTAAACGACAATCTTTCCCCAAAACACGTGTAAAACACCCCACGTAGGGAGGAATCCCGATCGATACGCCGAGTTGTTTCGGTAGACATAAACAAATTGCCTACAACTGAAACTCAGCCGTCGGGCGGGGGCGATTACCATAAAATTATCGCGAACGAAACGCGATTTTACACGCTGCGGGGCCGGTTATTCGGTAAATATCCGTGAATTGTGTATGAGGAAGGAAATATATAATAAAGTAAATAGACACTTGAATAAATCAAAGTAGCATGATGAAATTGATGAACCATGAAAAATACAATTTAAAAAAAACGCTGAAACAATAAAATTTCTTTATGATGACTTACCTACATAAAAATAGTTTGCCGCAAGTGGGTGCTCCTCTATATAATTTTGACAGATAATTTTACCTATTTTGTTTTGTGCAGTTCGGTCCCTTAACTGCACAAAGCTGCTGAAAAAGCCTGAAATAAAAACTTTAATTGTATACATAGGAGTCTATATCCATATGGATATCCAATTGGATGGATACTCGTACATAATAGCTGACTGACAGTGAAGGCAGTATACTTTATAGTTCGTTTCTTTCAGATGACCGAGTTATAGGAAGAGCTCTTAGGTATCGAGTACCGATGCCCTAAGTGGAAATGGAGTTCACAACGTTTTAATAAATTAAAGAAAACCGAATTGCTGCTTGAAGGATTCAAGACCGGGAATAGGGTCAGGTTAAGGTATTATACATAATTTTGGTAGTCATAATAAAAATCTGATACCAATACAGTAGAATATTATAATGCAGAAAACGCAAGTTAGGTTTACGGGTATAGATCGTAGTGCCATTCACGACGACGCGTGGTTTGACTCGTATTGTCATGTTTATAAAGGTTATATTTGACAAATCTGCGCGTCATCATGGATGACACGAACTATACAGTACCGGTCAATAATATATCACCTTTGTGTGTTTTTGTAAGAACTTGTACAGAGTAAACGATATAGGTTATTTGTAGATTGCATATTTTACTAGTTATTTTATACAAATATATGATGGGTAGGACGTCTTGATTCCGTTGTATGACAAGGACCACCTTGTCATTTACCAAAATGAAATACAGATTGTGATCGTGCTTGCGACCAGCCATCCGCTATGACACTTTCCAACGGAGTGGCGACTTGCAGTTGGCAAACCACACATTTATTGTGTAAACGTCACAGTAGTGCAATGAAATACTGTGAATTACAATAGGACACTCAGCATATTTAAAAAAAAGCTACAATAAAAAAATGAAGTTGACCATACATTAAAATAAAAAACCACTATGAGAAAACTATAACATGAGACCATTTTTCTCATCGCTCGTATAAAGGAATACTTCTAGACTACCTAAAGTAGTGAGGTGGAAGTCAGTCACAAACATAAAAAAAGTTATACCGTAAAAACATGGAGGTGATATATTATTGGCCAGTACTTTAGGTGTTTATTTAATCTGTCGTCCCCGTGTCGTCGCGCTGTAAACGAAGCTTAATACCTCCTTTGTGACGTCTAAATATTTTGCGAGCAGTTTCTTCCACAAACTCCGTGGAGTTCGGCTCTAATTCAATATTCTTGGCGCACGTTCGATTCTCCGCAGAGTTTATTTAGCACCTAACGTTTCATGGAGAAGTTTAGAGCAAATTGTTATTGACGGGGAATCTGTGGATATGGGCGATGTAGCATAGATATTTTGGTTGGTACTTGGTTTTTATGCTTACGTAAGCCAATATAGGCTATTTTAGTTTATAAAATATTGGCAACTGGGATTTTATATTCGGACTCTGAGAAGGAAATCTTATAATTACTTACATCTGTTCCAAAATCTCCAGTTTACGGTGTTAATATTATAGGTAAGTAAGTAAAAAATCCCATTCGATTATTTTAGTAGGTCAATAAATACGATAAAAATCCTATAATAAAAAAACTCTTAAGTTTAACTTTATCATATTTAGGCAGGTTACCTACATACATAGGTATATCATATAAACATGTATGATTGAAATCGTCAATATGCTAACAAACTACATATTCTAAACTAATTCAATCAAGTTTGCTGCACATTGCAATTACGCACTTTACAATTCAATAAAAAGCTACGCCCATACACATAAAAACATTTCTACCACTCAAAAATACCGTTCCATAAACAAAGCAAACATAAAATAAACTACATTCAGAGACACAAATGAATTTATTTCAGTTAGTACAATCGCGGACAAAGGACCTCGAGCGATGGGCGGGACGCCACGCCCCGTCTTAGCGGCAATTACTTCAGTGTTGCCAGGTAGAAATAAATCAATCTACATATTTTACACCGGGAAATATGGGACAAATCTCGAAAGCTTTGTGTCAAATAAATAAAGGCTGTATTCGAGTGGCGGATGTATAAAGGGAAAATCGGGATTTAAATTTTGTTGTCATTGCTTGTTTTTTATTTGACAGAGTAGCTATGCATACGAGTAGAATCGGATTAAGGACATCCATCACAGTAGGTAAACTCTGGCAAGCCAATTTTGCCAGTAGACAACGGCGCAAAATTATTATTTTTTTGTGGGATATATCCTTGTGCTTGTACATTTCTCAAATTTGCCGCATTTTTCTATGACAAAGCTTGCTTGCCAAATTAATTAAGTACAGAATAGATGTAGTCTATAATATATATATATATTTAATTTCAATCAATTTACGTAACATATACGTCTTTGTAACCCATATTTCAATAGGTAGTTATTGTTTAACCCCTCGAGCTATTAATAATTGATACCCGAGCAAGCGAAAGATTCCAAAATTGAACCACAAACGTGGATAGTGGTTCGAGAAGTGGTATCTTGAGCGTTACGAGGGTTTCAAGGCACGAGGGTTAAACAATCTTTATTTACCACCGAATACTTTTACCACACCAACTCGAGGAAAATACCTTCTTATTGTAAAACAATACAAATCAAATCCAAATAAATGCTATTAAATATTAAAACTCAATTCTACCAGCCACCATTTGCATGAAATTACTTTGCCACTCTTGTGGAGAAACTGCAACTTACTCATAAGTTATTCAAGAATAAAGAGAGCCTTTACGAGCTGGTCTGTTAGCATGAGTTGCGTTCGCGCGCGCGACTCCGTACATCTAGAGCGACTTCAAAATTTCAAATATGGACACGCGCCCGAGAACGCAACTCATGCTAGACGGTCTGGTGTGGTGAAATAGTACATTACGAATATTACGATACAAGTGCGAAAAATAGGAAACTCGTTTCGAAATTCCTATTTTTCGCACTTGTATCGTAATGTATACGTACTATTACTCGCTACTGAAGATAGATGCAGCTGATAGCTATGCAACGCATCTGGCAACTCTATAAGTCTATACTTAGTATACTTGCCTTGAACTATAAATGGGTAATTAAACTTATACATCTATCAAATAGGTACAGTAAACTAAAAAATAACTAGGATTTTCTGTTATAAACCAACTTAAGTACCTCTTTTGAATGTACGAAATACAATTTTGTAGTGTCATTGCTTATGTTTTTATTTGCCGAAGGGATCCGCTTGGAATTCACAGTTGAAGTGGAGTGATGTACCTACCTATATAAAAACGAACAATCATCAAAAAAGCTAAAAAGAATTTGTATGTCATTGTTTTGCAAATAACACCTATAGGTAGGTAGACCTTGTGTATTATGTAAAGAAATCATTACATATACATAAATTATAATATTTTTCACGTACCCTGACAGCTGTCATCTCCATACAATTTATAACAATTATTACCGTACCTAGGTTTTTGACTTCTCGACCAAGATTTCTCGAGTATTTCGAGAAATTTCGAAAGTTTCAATAAACACCAAGCTATTTTAATTTTTTTCGCTTCATCACAAATTGAAATCAGACTGTTAGAAGTTTTGCCACGGATCATGGGAGCCTGGGGTCCGCTTGGCAAATAATCTCAAGAATTGGCGTAGGCACTAGTTTTTACGAAAGCGACTGCCATCTGACCTTCCAACTCAGAGGGTAAACTAGGCTTTATTGGGATTAGTCCGGTTTCTTCACGATGTTTTCCTTCACCGAAAAGCGACTGGTTAATATCAAATGATATTTCACATATATGTTCCGAAAAACTCATTGGTACGAGCCGGGGGCTGAACCCGAGCGTTTTTTTATAGGTACTATATTTATCTAGATTCTAGACTTGTATTAGTTCCTTTCCGTATAGTCCTTAGTTTGTGTTGGAACTAATATTTAATTGAACCTCACCATTATTCATCTCAACATTCAGACATTTAAAAAAATCGAAATACTTACCCACTAAACCTACGCTTATTAAACAAATAAAAAAAAAAAAACATAAATTGAGGGTTATAAGGTATATAAAAAAAAATCTAATATAAATACCTGCATGTATAATTTATAAGTACCTAGATGATAAAGCTGTTATTAGATAAGTAGGTACAAACTATTAGATAGGTACTGCATCCGAATAAAATTTAATTATTATCTTATAGACCGATCTCCGTTTTATTCTGCGCGAAAACTGTAAAAAAAAATATCGCTTGGAGCAAGGATTCGAACCTGCGACCTTCCGACCCATGGAACCGGAGGCTCTGACCAACTGAGCTATCCAAGCCACGCGGCAAGTATTGAATCTTTCAATCACTTCCCTCTAGATCAGGAGTTGAACCGCGGCTCGCTAAGTCACCCATAAAATTAACCCTAGGGAGTACTTACACCACTGAAAACAACGTTTGCTTCCTTAAACTGGTGATATCTAGTGCAGTTGGCTCTTCTTCTCAAAAGTTTGCCGACTCCTGCTTTAGTTACTTAAAACTACCCACAATACGATAGATCTTTGTTATTTGTTGTGATTTAAACGTAAAGTCATGCAGTACATTTACATTCTTAAGTACGTAAACTATCAAATGACCTACCATTTTAATCTAATTTTTTGGTGGTAACATGGTTTAGAAAAGTAGACATAAAATTTAATATAAGATCTTGTAACCAAAAGTTGTATAACTGGCTCTAACATATTGTATACCTATCAATACTTAAACTAACGGCCCGATTCGAACTTTAAGATACGTCAAACATATGATACGATATCGTATCGTATCTTTCGCAAATGTTTGACGTATTTTAAAGTTCAAATCGGGCCGTAAGTAACTTAATATTTGTATCTTTGGGATTTCGTGTTAACGTGTTACTAGGTCAATGTAGTGTTATTTAGTTAATTATTGATCCAAAACGAGAGAAAAATATAAGTAACAATAACGTATGTAATAACAAGTGAATTAAACGTTTCACCTTTAATATATATAACAAAATAGGTAATTTGCCAAACTATAAGCTTATTGAGAGTTTCCATCAAAGAATCTCAAATAGGTGGCACCACAATACATCGCAAACAAATTTTTGACTTTAATAAAAAAAAATCAAATCACTGATAGGAGTGATAGGACAATTCACTCCGTCAATAAATTCAATAATGTCTAAGTTCATGTCATTATAAAATAATAGAAAAAGACCAAAAGCTGTTTTTTTAAATATTTACCTCAGTTATTCCAGGGATTGAAAAAGATAATTCGCTTCGAGCAAGGATTCGAACCTGCGACCTCCCGGCGTATTAAGCCAGACGCTCTTACCAACTGAGCTAACGAAGCCTTGCCGAAGTTAAGGAATATTTCTATCACTATAGTCCAAATCTTTAAGTAGGTAGTTCCTAGTACCTACTCATTCATTCATTCATTCATTCATTTAATCTATTGTTTTATCATGTTCATCAGAACATAAAGATCTTATCTTTTAGACTTAGTAGGTACATGATACCCTGTTAGGGCATACAATATGGGACATGTTACACTTAATCCTAAATTTAATAATTAAATAAAATAAAAAATACAATAATAAAATTATGATGCAACACTAGGTTTAAACTAAATTTAAACACAAGAGCAATTTAGTAGGCTAGTTTATAATTATTACAATATATGTCAATATTTTACATTAGAGAAAAAAAATATGTAGATAAATTCTATTCATTCTAATTCAGTAAGTATAAAATTAAATGTTTTATGTCATGTTCGCTAAAGATTCATCGTTAAAAAATTCGTCTATGGTATAATAACATTTCTCAATAAGTATCTTCCTTAATTTATTTTTAAATAACTCGGAAAATAAACTTTTTGCCCATCAGATCCCTCGGCTATATCACCGGCTATTTTATACTTAAATTATACTGATATGGTACACAGGGTAACCTCAACGATAGGTACAACTATAACTTTATGTATTTAAAAAAAGGTAAACAAAATCTACCCTCAAATGGCTCCTTAAGCCAGTTGAGGGTAGATGAAAACATTACATGATCAAATAATGAGGTTTAAAGTTAGGTCGTTCAGTGGCAGATCCAGGTGGTTTTGTATTTGGTTGGTTAACCAATAAATATTAAAACTAAGTACCCGAAAATGTAGAAATTGTTTGTTTACTTTTATTCGACGACCGAGCTGGTCTAGTGGGTGGCTGGCATAGTGACCCTGCCTATGAAATGGTTCCGGGTTCAAATCCTGTTAAGGGCATTTATTCGTGTGATGAGCATGGATATTTGTTCCCGAGTCATGGGTGTTTTTAAGTATTTATAAATATATATTGTATATATCGTTGTCTAAGTACCCTCAACACAAGCCGTATTGAGCTTACTGTGGGAGTCAATTTGTGTAATAATGTCCTGTAATATTTATTTATTTATTACTATTTAAATACCTAAAGATACAGAGTATATATGTAGGTCTATAATTATATATTGATTGTAAATTGCATATTCATTGTAAATTTTAATTAGAATAAAACCTATAATTAAAGATAGCGTCTTGCATCTGTTTAGTCTAATAATGTTTATATAATCATATAAAATAGCTACTTATATTAAAATTAAAAACTAATCTAAATTAAAATATATCTAAATAAGGCCCCCGCGGCATTGTGCCAAAGATGCTGGCAGCATTCCCTCGCTAAATGGCAATACTTATGCGCTGCAGGAGAAAGCCGCCAGCTCTCTGGTCACCAGTAGAATCTATGAGCCTTTTACTTATTTTCTTGAGTACCTAGTACCTTGGCGCTTGGACCCGACGGCCCTAGTGTCTCGACTCCAAATGCCACAAAATGGTATTGGGGGCCGAGACCTTGATATTTGGATATTTTTTTTGGTTTGAGCCGCCTCGGCAGCTGCCCCAGCCCCAGCCCTGGTCGAAGTTCTTGGTAGATGGGACGGTGCCAATTTATCGACGCATGTGGCGTCCCAGACTTGCACCTAACCCATCTTACCAGGGACCAGGGTCATACCGTCCGGTCTCTTGCCATCGTCCCTTGAAACGCCGTTTGGTTCAAGGATAGCCGGCGCGTTGACGGTAGCAATATAACTATGTACCTATACTTATACATATATGACATGTTTTCGTGTTTTTTTTCTGTCGAGCCAACATTAACATTTTAAAAGTTTTGGTTAGAGTCTGTTCTTGAAAATATAGTGTAATTTCCGTGTTAATTTTATTCATGAGAAAATAAATGTTTCGTTTCATATAGTAATTTTCGTTATATAAATGTATCGAGTTGAAATTAAAGCCATTTGAAGCTGTGAAAAAATCAAACTTCTAAGTGACCGTTAAAAAAAAGATTCGGCCGTGGATGCCGCAAAAAACGTATATTTCGACACTCTCAAGGGAATTAAATTTATAGGGTACTTTTCCCGTTGACCTAAAACTATGAAATTTGGCAAGGAATATCGTCTTACACTACAAATAAAAATAAAAATACAAAAATAAGTTAAATTTGTACGGAACCCTCGGTGGGCCAGTCCGACTTGCACTTGTCCGGTTTTTCAAATAATTTCCTCGTGTGATCCACGGTCGGATACGAGAGATTAAGTACGATACACATATAGATACATGGTGGGTCCGAATAACCTGAGAAACTTCAATATGTATTTTTGTACAATAAAGAGTTTACTACTCTACCATGGGTCCCGAAACCGAAGAAAAAAAATGTAACACATTTACTTATAGGAATACCATTTTTATTCCCTATATTGCAAGAAGTACCTTCCTAAAACACTAAAGCTTTACTAGAGAGCGTGCAAGAAAATAAAAACATAACATCCTATAAGAACGCCAATAAAAATAAAAATAAATCTCTGTTCGCCATGCAGCATCATTGCTACGAATAGGTAAATATTTCCTGTCATTTCGTTTACAGTTACACGAAACACTGCTCGGATACAAAGCAAAAGCAAGACAGTAAACAAAATGGCGTATTTAAATGGGCGGCAACTGCATTGTTGTTCTACGTTCCATCGATCATCGATATCGCTGTTGTTGTCTCGCTTGCACCCGCTCAAACTCTATAGCCGCAACCTCTTTATTTTCATTGTCATTCGGAACGAGTACAATGCAGTAAGACTTACCCTACGTCACTGAAATTTGAACCTTATTGCGACTAACTGAGGCACAAATTAAATAAAAGCGGTTTGAAGGGAAATGGTATCGCGACTACCTCAACTATAGACATGTGAAACTGTTGCATGTTGCTCCGTCCCTATCTGGCTCCAGAGGGGGAGAGGTAATTTGGTAGCTGCGTCCCGCTCTGGCCCGCTTCCTGAGAAGTAATGTGTTGTTGTGTGTTGTGATATCTCTAAAATAACAGGGAAGCACTCGCTACGAAGTTGTCATTTGTAACGGTTTTGCAAAGTACCGTCAGCAAACAAGATTGTATTAAAAAAACAGTTTTACTTTACACCAAGGTTTCTATACATAGGTAGGCATATTCTTTAAAGATGGTATGGAGGTATTATAACGGTCTTAGCGGAATAAGTAAGTACAGAGAAAGTATACTGCATCAAAAATTAATAAATCTGATCACTTGTGAGTTAGTTTACATAAAAAATATATGTGATAGAATGGAATGGAACCCTCGGAGTGCGAGGTCAACTTAACCGCGTTTTTGTTTTTATTTAATGTGACTTTACCTTACCACTTCCTCTCCACCTAATAGTATATAATATAAACAGAGTGGGCACCAATTAGACACCAATATTCCCGATGATATTACGAGGTAAAAAATGTATATTACTGATAACAAAATATTAAAATGTGTACCTAGGTCCAATTTAGCTATTTTGTTTACTTAAGTAATTGTTTAGAGCAAAATTGAGGTGTAAGTATAAAATTGAAATGTGATCCTATGATTTAAGCAATTTGTAAGATAAGAAATAGGGTAATTTAGCCGGTATACCGGTCACCTAGTTTTAGGCCATTACCTACGTAGTAAAACTGTAATTACACGACCACTTTACCGTATTTATGTTAACGGCACCAATCGTGGGACATTTAAGAGAAAATTAGGAGTATATTTTATATTTCACCGACATCTTTTTTTTTTTACTACGTCGATGGCAAACAAGCATACGGCCTGCCTGATGGTAAGCAGTATCCGTAGCCTATGTACGCCTGCAACTCCAGAGGAGGAGGAGGAGGGGGAGGAGGAGTAGGAGGATCTGTGAAATTTCTATACCGCTATATGCTTTAAAAGTTAAATGTCCAATTCGTCTTTTATGTTTTGTATGTACCTATTTAATGAAAGCTGCTGCAGTTGGTTTTAATATTATTAACCATTTAAAACTATGGTTTTTTGCTCCAGTTATGGGATGTATGGCGCCATTAATTTTTAAACTATCAAATATCAATGAAAAATTAAACTTAAGCAGCTCTTTGGCTCTTGTTTATGGTAAAATGTTACAAGCGACTAAAAACTGATGGTAAATACTTGTTTTACAGGATTTGTCTATACCATCCCATTACTGGTGCCTGTTCCATGATAGGGGTGTTTACTATATGTAAAAATGAGGGTAATAGGATAAATTCACTTAACAGTCTTAACACTGACGCCTCTTAAAACTGTTAGCTTAATGACGTTTAGATTGGCTTGTCAGTGCACCAATGCAATTTAGGCAGTATGGATGTTCATCAAATTTTTGAAAAAAATTGTGAGTAAATTATTTTTCAAGGTAAGTTAAAATGTTGTTTCTGTGGCTTTGCGACCATTACTAACGTTTGTGTATTGTAGATATGTTGAATTGATGATATAGTCATTTAAATTTTATTGTCGGGTAACTAAATGCAATTTCACAGCGACAGCTGCTTTTCGGCCTGCCGTAAAACAAGTAAAATTTAATTAGTTTTCAAACCCTTGAAAAAAGAAAAACATTTTTAATCAAAGTAATTTTTACAATGTCTTTTGAGGCATCCATTAATTGTGTGAAGTGATTTTGAGGATTTTCTGATGAGATGTCATGTCATGAGTCACGAGATACCTAATTGTCATTTTTTTTAACCCGCTCCTAACAATTGAGACAATGGTAAATATTTTAATGGTGGTGGTAATACTGTATTTTTTTATATTTTACTAACATTTTATTTAGTGGTTCTAGACTTATTAACTAAAAATAATTTACAACTTTGCTTACGTGAATAAACCAATAACAATTTATTACTGAATGACAAAATCAGAAAATTTTGCTGCGAGCAGTACCTGTAGCCTCAAGGCAGGGCGCGCGTCGCAAGCCGCCGGAGTGGGGCGTCGCTAAACAAAAACACATACACAGCCAGAACGCGCCGCGATTGGCTGCGGGCGCGGCCGGCCCCCGGCCGGAGCACCCGTCGGGCGGAGCGCCTGCCCGGCTCACTCCGCCACGCGACCTCAGTCCGGTAACATGTGCAGCGGTGCCGAAGGAGGCCCCTGGCCGCTAAAAGACGCGCCGACCGTTACCGCCGCGGCTCTCGACCACTACCGACTCCAACTCTACAACTACGCCGTCGCCGAGCGACTCCGTCTTTACCCTCCGAGTGTCGCACCATGCTACGCTCCCTATGCTCCACGCTTGGCGCTCTCCATGTCCCTGCTCCAACACCGAGCGCTCCAACCCGAAGAACCGAAACCCCAGCATAGTTACATCGGCCTCATCGCCATGGCCATCCTCAGCTCCCCGGAACGCAAGCTCGTGCTCTCCGACATCTACCAGCATATCCTCGACAACTACCCCTACTTCCGCTCCCGCGGACCCGGCTGGCGAAACTCCATCCGACACAACTTATCCTTGAACGATTGCTTTGTGAAAGCTGGACGATCCGCAAACGGAAAAGGACATTACTGGGCGATTCATCCTGCGAACGTAGAGGATTTTAGGAAAGGTGATTTTAGAAGACGAAAGGCACAAAGGAAAGTGAGGAAGCACATGGGATTGGCAGTTGATGATGACGGAGAGGATTCGCCATCGCCGCCGCCGCAGTCACCGCCGCCAACAACGCTAGCGCTGCCTTTTTGGGGAGCGGCGCGGCTGCCGGGCGGCGGCCAGCCGAGGAAGCGGCAGTTTGATGTTGCTTCGCTGTTGGCACCGGATGATGCGCCTGAAAAACGTGCCCGAAGAGACAGTAGTGAAGAAGATGCGGAGGAGGATATTGACGTAGTGGCGAGTGATCAAGAGCCGAGTCCGGAGAGCGAAGAGCCGTGCGCGGCGCCGGCTCCGTATCCGCTGCTGGGCGGCTGGTGGCCAGCGTTGGACCCGGCGCTTCTGCAGCAGCTGCGGCGACACGCGGCCACACCGCCGCGCGCGCCCAGCCCCGGCCACCCCCAGCGCCCGCCGGACACTTAAACCGGTTCCACGTCTCTGTACATTCTGTGAATATTTAGTGAACTTTTCGTGTTAGAAATCCCGACGGATAATAAATGTTGCCTAGTGAAATACTCATGTTGATGTTAAGCTGTCCTAATTCTCCTGTTCTATTCTAATATTTCTATGCTCACTTCTTCGTGGGTCCTCACCGTCTATTAATCTATTCTAGTTCTGCTGTGATGATGTTCTGAACTATGTTTCGTGATCGCGCGTTGATATCTTTTTCGCTGCGGTGCCTGGTGATCTGTTTTTCTTACTTTTTTTACTATAAGTATGTATAATCTGTAAATTATTGTATATTATAATATTCATATAATTCCAATAATAATACCTATTTAGCGAGGTGTTCGTTCGTAGTATTATTCATTTTAATAATGAAGTCTGAAAACGACCAATCGGCTGTAGATTGATATTCTTAGAGCTATTTGTATATATGATAATTATGATAATGAAGGTGTCTACACATTGTTATGGACAATGTTGAACATGCTGTTATCTGTTTAGTAACAAAACATTAATAGATTTAAATTACAATATGATGAGTCTATACAAATCTCTGAATAAATAGAAAGTTTAACTTAGTGCCTCTTTTATTTCTCACTATTATTACTTACAATATAATACAAAACATTAGCTATTAAAAAACTTGGTATTTAACTACCTGCTTATATTACGAAAACAAAATAATATGCAATAACTCAAGCATACCTATGTATGCAATCAAAAATAGGTAGGCAAGTGGTTTACTTGGGTATTCGGGTAGATTACAAAGACGTCACGTAAATAATAAGTCTACCGCAATATTTGATAATATTTATATGTAGATTGTTTGATCAGGGGCCTTTTGCATATTAAAATATGGATGTCATGTTATTAAAGGTTAGATTTAACAAATCTGCGCTTCATCGTGGATGATACGAACTATATAGATTAATTATTTAAGGAGAATACCGCGTTGTGGTACAGATTTCACGTAGTAGGAAAAGATCTTTTATTTTCTATGACCACCTAATCTTCTGTTATATTATATGTAAAAAATGTTTTCAAAATGCTATCTGACAGATAGATCACTTCATTTCAAATTTAATTAAGTACAACATGAATCAATTAACTAATATTAATTAAAATACGTTTTTCCTGCAGCCACAGTAATAAAAAAAAAATTTCTTGTTACAACAACCAGTTTTCTTTTGACCCAATAGCGTTATCGTTGGGTTCCTTTCAAAACGAATAAGGATTTCCACAAACCAATTTCTGATAAAGTTAATATTTTCGGAAATTAGTCTCTCCGAAAGAAAAAAAAATGTGTTTCTAACTTTTAACCATGGGTTCACAAAATATGAAAAAATCGTTAAATATAAACTTAGTAAATACTTTCAATAAAAACTATAGCAAACATGATCGGTCTAGCCGTTCTTAGTAAAAAGACGTACTGTACAAAGCGCTGCGAAGGTACTCCCTTTATGCTTTTAATGTCCCTACATGATATTTACTAATTAATAGCCCCCATTTGATCTGTTCTGACAGAATGGTAACTACGAAACCCTGCACTGAGCATGGCCCGATATGCCCGATTTATTTACCATAGGAATAAGGATGTGCCGCGATATATTTCGTCACTTTGACCTACTGTAGTAGGTACTGATTCATGTAGGTAGGTAGGTACCGTTAATCCAATTCACCAGCGATCATCTCACAGTCCTCTTTTATCCATCGAGAGACCATATTTATAACTCTTATAAGTCCAAGACCCTTTGCACTCAATGGGATCAAAATTATTTATAATTGGAACAAAGTAGAAGAGTAAGTACCTACATGGACATAGTACATATTAGATATAAGATTTTATAAACATTGAGATATAGAGGTAGTAAAGAATCAGTACGTTTTGTTAGGCTGCGAACGGTCAGTATAGTTAGCCCCCACATTAGTCAAATTCGTACCAGGTTATGCGCCTAATTTTCGTAAGGCTTTTTCTACTTTGAATTTATTGGTGGTATGTAATAATGATAATAGTTGTGTAATAAATCGAAAAAATTACCTACTTATCAGTCTAAACAATATTTAGTCCCCTCTTGTAATTACGACAGATGGCCATAGCAAGTCTGGATTGTTAAGAGTGACTGTTAGATATAAAGACTTGACGGATCCCTATAATACATGATTTTAAGATAACTGATATTTTTTAATATATAACACATATTAATAGTGGTTACCTAACATTGGTACCTTTAGGAGCATAATACATTTACAAGTGTCAGAACTTCCTTAACCAATGATTCCTACTCATCATCATCATCATATCAGCCCTTTATCGCCCACTGCTGAACATAGGTCTCTCTTCCAGGACGCCACTTGTCCTACTGCTAATGATTCCTACTGCCAATACTTAATTCCAAATGTATTATTCTCCTAATGCCAGAAAGTCTAGGTGACGTCATGTCCTTTTGTCATTAAGTCACTTATATGTAATGTCCCACTGCTAGAATAGCCAGACCAGATGTCACATTTCTAGTATCAAAAAGTTACAGCGTTATAAATTATAATTTTCTATTGCCAAAATGTCAGGCGTCAAAATGTCCAGAGACAAAAGGTCCAATTATTTATGTTTATGAGAACGTTGGCGTTGCTATTAATAGAACTAACGTTTTATTTTTATTTTATTAAATATATTGATTGGAGTCGCCCTGGGGAAAATAGCTGACAAGTACAATGCGAAGTTTAATAAACGTATTTAATTGAAATGAAAATGCATTTGATTTGTAATAATAAAAATATACATTATAATATTGTCTGATTGCTAATTGATTCTGTTAACGATACTTTAATTCTAAAGAACTATAGGATTTCCCGAGATACGGGAAATATGTCATCTGGATATTTTGACACCATTACTATTTAACATAAGGGAAATATGACCTGAGGACTTTCTGATATGAGGTCATTATTACATTCGGACTAATTGACCTTAGATATTATGAGTATTATGACACCTAGCCTTTCTGACAATTAGACATACATATTATGCCCCTAAAGGTTTCGTATTCTGAATCTACGATATAAAACCATATATAGCTTATCAATTTATAGTTAGGTATATTTACATACTGTTAATTATTTGTCACATTCTCCACACCGAAACAGCATAACTGCTCAGCATTTCCATGGCACATTGGCTTTTTTAGGAAGATAATTAGTAGAATTTCTACCTGGCCTCATTAACCCTTTACCTAGAACCTCTGATTAACCTTAATCCAAATCTTGGCGTGAAAGTACTGATGGAAGCGTTCCCACGGTCAATCCTAGGAACTTCATGTGGTTTTAAGCTTGTATCACCTTACTTAAAACTGGGTTAACAATGAGATAGTTGTTTGGAACTTGGAATTACATCGCGATGATTAGGAATTTGAGGAATAGTACAAAAATAACTTACCGACGACGTGGGAATGGTTTAGAAACAAAGGATAGAAAAATAACAGGTTCATTTGGTACGTAAATTATGTTTTCTCGATTGTGCTGTTTAGTTCACGTCTTTCATGTTCGTGGTAGTAAGTTGAACTACGAATATCGTACGAAGTAGAATATAAGTGTTGGTTTTTCGTTAAGTTTAAGTCCTTATCAAAACTAGGTCTGCTTGTATTACCTTGTATCTACTACCAATTAAAGTTGATAATTGGCTAGCGTCATTGGCCTAATCAATTAAATCTTTATTATTTTTAAAAATATATAATAATATTTATTTCTAACTAACTAGTTTTGAATGCAGTTTCAGAGATACGGTGTGAGAATTCGAGCATGTGCAGATAGAATCGTAACTTTGGCAACAAAAACTTGACAAAAGGCTTGACGGAAGAGCTCCAGTAACACTTTAGTTGACGTGATCTATGATAAGATAATTATCATACACACAAATATGCTTTCTCAAGCCTTTTATTTTATACATTTGGCTAACTAGTTTTTGTGCCTGGTAAATTTACTGATAAGTGAAGTTACCGATTAACTGATGAGTTTGCGATTTATTTACGTGATTTCATGTGTAATTTTTAATTAAATAATTACTACGTTTGGATAATTTACATTAATACACAAGAATATTTAAACAAAATCAGCTGTCTGCGAATGATAAGATAAATGTATTAGGTATTCAAATATATCTGAACAATTAAGTAAGCAACTATATTGTCTGCAACAGCAGTTGCTAATTCGGTATGGTGCTTAAAATTAACTGAACACAAGTACCTAACCGTCATCAAAAGTGTGTAAATCTTTTTGATTAATTCCACATAACGCCACAACCTTTGCCCTACCACTACTTGATTCTACCTAGTTATTTTTGGAATAGCAAGTGCGTACCTAAGTAGCCGTAGGAAAACATAGAAAATGGCAGTGAAAACACTTGTATTGTAATATAAATTTCTGTCGTCTCTAAACCAGACACATTTCGGCTTTAGAGCTTCATGGAAGCTTGTAGCTTGTTATAAAAATAGAACTTAGATAAAATACGCTCCTGCATATAAGCATGATAAATTGATAACTTACAAGCTAAATAATAAGAAACCCTAATATATTACTGGATCATATTGTTAGGTGTAAGGACCAATGCACACTGGATGAGTTTACACCTCTCCAATCTGAAGTTACTACATATCCAGACGCGCGAGTAGGACGTCCAGCATACGAATCCGATCCGGCCTTAAAGCTTTTACAGGAACATTGTTTAAAAGAATGAATTATGCAATAATGAATGAATGACAACGATTTAAAAACGGAAAAGAGCGAATGACTAAACCATCAACAACGTCTAAAACTTCCTTATCTGTTAAACAATAGTATTAAGGGTTATCGTTGTTGAACAATGATTCTATCGTCCACACTGTTCACTGCTTATTCGTAAACCTTATTGCAAGGACACAAGATCCATCAGTGGACAGTTTAAAGTGTTGCTGTTACTACAAACAGGTTGAATTTGGTTCAAAGGAAAACTGAATGCGTCAACTTCCCGGGTCCTTCCTTTTGTTATCTGTGTCTGTGGCGCTTAAGCTCTAATCCGGGATTAGAGAAAAAACTATGGAAACGTAATTTTAAATTGATGTTTTAATTTGGCATATTGCTACTGGATTTCTTTTCCACGAGAACAAGTCCGAGTCGACGGAATTAATCATTTTTTAAATATCATTTTCTATAGACGAATTAGGGAATGTTGACATCACCAATACCTATACTAAGATTTCGGAGTTAGCCAGTGGACTTTTTTTATAAGCATAAAATTTGGCCCCGCTCTATACTATCCTACCTTTAACCTATATAAATAAGTTATATAGGGTCTACATATGTGATCAGTCATTTATCTACTTTTACTTTATTGTTCTCGTTTATAAAATGTGTAGCATAAAATAAGCTACACATTTTATTGCAAATGCTGCAGATAATATAGCCTAGTTAGCTTCGGCCACGGATTTTTTGTTTGACATGACTACGTTATCATAAATTTGCCCAAATGCCATTTTTAATGTTTAATGCATTAAAAGGCATTTGCGGTTAAGCAGGGTACTCATTTTCACAAATGTGTCCATATGGAAAAGATTGCCATGTCACGAGCTGTCTTTAGTGGAAGTCGAATCTGCCCCTGTTGTTCTTCCACCCCCATAACGTAGTCGGCGGTAGTCGGCGTAATCAAATGTGGCGTATACGCTTACACGGACGCATGTAAATGCCCCCTAATAGTTCCGCCCAAACTCGACAGCGAAATGCAAGTATGGCAACGCAGTGTCAAAACACAAGAGAAAGGTGCACGCTTAGCAAAATATTGGTACCATACCTGCGTACATAGGTATACCTTCATGGCTTATATGCGAACTCAGCTGTAACAAAATGGTTTAGTGTGGTCAGTGATGGTGTGGTGGCTGGTTAACCTTCTCATATTTATGTATTGGAATCGAAATTTTTCATTTCTAAAATAAAAGTTTTCATTTGTTTCACAGTTTCGATAAGTAGGTGTACAGTCGAGTTCATAATTATGTGTACATTTTCTTACCTTATAGCAATGGATTAAGGTGAAAAAATGTTTACATATTTATGAAGTCCACTGTTCCTACTACCTGCAAGAAATCGGTTGAAATTTTAACTCGTATGGTCTGACCGATACGACCATTTTAAATGAAAAATTATTAGTAGATGCAAGCTGGCTAAAATAGCTGTCAATGCATTGACAGCTGTCCTCAGCATAATAACAACCTTAAATAATTCCAAATAGGTAATTCCACATTAGCGGATTTTTATCGATTATTACTCGCGACTAATAAAACTGAAACAACTGGTTTTCATATTAATGTAATTTTACTCATGTTATCCTGCATGTTAATTGTTTAAGCAAAATTATTTATCCAACGCGATTGAATTCCCGGTCACATTAAATTTTTTGCCGGATTGTATAATTTTTTGCTTTATGATAAAATACTGTGGCAAATAAATAAGGTTTGCTTGATGGAGAAAGGCTGCTTTTTCTGGTGATTTTTTTTAGCGTTGAGGATATGTTACGCCTCAATGACTCTGTCAAAATAGTTCGCACCCACAAGAGTGCTCAAATGTCTTCAAACCCAAATCCATTAGGCACCCATCAACGTACGAGCGTCCGGCCAGTAATTCATAAAAAATATCGCATAAGTTAAAAATAACCGGTATAACTATGGCCCCCAGTCACGCATAGATGTTATGAATCTCGGAGTAAAGTTATACTAGTGAGGGAACCAGGTTTTGTGAATTAGACACCAGTTCCCGTCCACTCTCCACGATTACCCTCCCGAATCTAAACGCTCCCAATTCCAAGTGTCGACAAAGGCCGACTTTTAGCCCCACAATGACTGAATGAAGCAAATTACCGCCTTTCCACACTTGAAAGCGCCCATCGAATCGCACCGGTTAGCGCTTTGTCGTCGAACGGTTTGCGAGTCGAAACAAACGATAACAATAAACAGTAAAAAGGAAAGTGTAGCGTTTTGCGCGCTCACAAAAGGCGGTGGCAATCGGCGTCGCTGCTCGCTGGCTGGAATGAACGCCCCGCGACGCGTCTTTCACGCGTATTGTAATTGTGACTTCGTAATTGTTATTATATTTGCGAGTCGGGAATTATTTGGCGCACTTAATTAACTTTGAAAACGAATCGTAACGTACAAGCTTTACAACCATGCTGCATGTAACTCGTATGCAAAACATCCCAATTCTGCAATGAGTAGGTAAATACATTTGTGAAATTGTTCTGATGAAATAATATCCCTAACTCTAGCTTAATTTTATTGAAGAGTTTCAGCAGCTAAAAAATACATTTCGCTTAAAAAGTATTGCTTTTGGTACCGAACGTTTTTTGACGCTATAGAGAGCTATAGCATAGCCAACAAAGGTCGAAATTATAGGGAGTGAATCGTTATATCGAGTGACGTTATGTATGGGTATATTCATCTTATATTGTTACTTGTCCAAATCTATACCCCTATACCCATTTTATTTACGAAATCTAATGTAACACAATCTGCACTACATACTTAATAGTGATCCCGTGAAAATTATGCAACAGCAAACAACCGCCATACCCCAGCAGTTCAAACACTGGCAAAACAAACACTACTGAAGTGGACCTCCCGTGGTTCGCACTTCAGACCTTCAGGCCCAGTCCCTGTTCCTATGACTTCCCAAGCTATATTCTATATTCGGTCGCCAGTTTAAAGTGACCCTGAGTTCGGTAACTTTACGTAATCGGCAAAACTTCAACTATATTATGTAGCTACTTTCGTTGGAAGTGCGGGCAAGTTGAATTTACGGAAGGAATACTCTTGCACTCGTTCGTCTAGGTCGTACACAGATTTAGAGTATTTTTTTGTGCTCACTTAAAAAAGTCGCTTTTCATCAACACCTAATCAAACTTGATAAGAGATTTGACTGATTGATGGATTGAATCATCAATTCCAACATGCCACGCATGTTGGGTGGCATGTTGGAATTGATGTTGAAGATATAAGGATTAAACACTTTCTACGGATTCCAGGCACGTGTTTTTAGTCACTCGCGCGACAAGTTTCGGACTTCGGAGAGCCTAGGTCTCCTTTCTCAAGCACTAACAAAAAAATTAAAAAGAAATAGTTTAATGTTAATATGTCTTACGACAGTTTAAATGAGATATAAGGATTAGAATAAAAATTATATAAGTACAAGTCACTATGGAAACAAAAAATACTTTTGGCTTTTTTCATAAAAGCACTAGAAAGCTTCAATTATTTAGCTATTAATCGTTTGTCTTAATTCGTAATTTATAGGAAAGGGGTAATTTAACTAATTGAGGCTTGTAAAGTTTTATGAATAAGGGAGGATTTGTTTCTCTGCGTGTATATGACTCGTTTGACCCGTCCATGCTCCGTGAGCGATTGCAACAACATCACAAGGCAGCTGCCCCTAATTGGTGCGAATGTCAACAAAAAGCCCTTACTACAATAATGTCATACTATAACCATATTAACCATAGAACACAAAGAAATATTAGGCGTTTTTGGAAAAGTAGGCTGTGCGTGTTTGTGGTTCTTCAGAACGGAAGTGTCGGAACAAAGCAATTGTTCTCACATTACACGACACTTAACTAACTGGTGTTGTTAAAATGATACCTTTTCTTTATTATTATAGGAAACAAATTAGTCAGCTAATTGTGCATTTAGCTTTAAGCTGCACGACGCTTTAAGTACTTTTTTTAATATTTCCTTGGAGGCTTTTTGTTTTTCCGCAATGAAAAAATCTGTCGTTTATTCGAGATTTTCGAAGTCTTTAGTTCAGTTTCTTTCTATAGTTCAGACATATGACATATACCCATCATCCAATCGTCCAGTTTAAAAAAAAATTGCTCATTAAAAAAAATACTAATATTACATAACTAGTGAAAAATATTGTTGGAAAATATTATTCGTGTTTATTGGTTACTTTACTATTTTCTAACAAGATTAAAAGACTGTGTAGGTGTAAGTCTTGTTTTGGTCTTGGTAAAACACGAAATTTATTACTGTATCTGCTGATTAATGCAGATTGTATCTACCCACCTAATGGTAACTTTCGAATAAAACAAGCCCACAGATAACTCACCCCCAATTTACCCAAATTACACAAACACAAAACATCAACTTAGTCAACGAAGTAGGTAAGTACGAGGAAGTGAATTGTCAAGCCAAGAGCAAGTTCGGCCAATTTGCAACGTGGAGTCTGGACGTAGCGGACTTCCTGGGCTGATTCCATTGCCCATGAAACCCTAGACTAAATAACCAGTTTAAGAGTAATTTTTGCTCACGTATAGTTGCTTCGGGTCTGGGGCCACTTAATACTGGTTTAGAAGCAGTACATTGTGACAGACCCAAACTTATGTATTCCCATTGTTCACGTGCGAGCAGCAAGTCTGGTTTAGTGATAAACCAGCGTAATCTGACCTCAAAGACACAGACAAAAACTTTGTTATCAAAAGACGTGTTCATCGAAGTTTTTAATCAAGTACCTATTCGATATATTTAGTTCTTAACTTTGTTTTGATGGAAATGTATCAGCATTTTTGAAGTGAAAACTTGTTTAGGCGCGTTGGGCGTTTTTTGAGGGGAGATGGGGATTGAACTCGCGACACTGTTATCGTAACAGACACCTCTGTATATAAATATGTACATATATTGTGTATAAAATAATGTACGTACATAGTATACACATGCATGTAGGCATATTTCCTGACGATTCAAGAAATACACACGTAATTGTTCAAGTATTCACTTCTGTCGGCACTCCCGGAGTGCCACTATTTTATTTAACAAGTAGGTTACATCGTAGTATTAGGCTGTCATAAAATTTATGTACCTATTTTGCCATCTTGAATGAACCAGTCTTTACACTGGTTCGGCCGAGCCTCGGACTCTCCCCTATCTCTGCAACACCACCCTGCACCGTGTGTCACGCCACAATTAAATGTGTCCACCCTGCCAACTCTCAATGCAGCACGCATGGCTGCATTTTACTCACCATTCACGGCGATTTGTTATTCGACTCGATATTTATGTTCCGGGATCGGTGGATCGTGAATTTTGTGGGATTATTTG
The DNA here is from genome assembly GCF_033807575.1 of Cydia pomonella. Taxonomy (NCBI): domain Eukaryota; kingdom Metazoa; phylum Arthropoda; class Insecta; order Lepidoptera; family Tortricidae; genus Cydia; species Cydia pomonella. Next base: position 14,000,332 of record NC_084719.1, on the reverse strand, counting down.
CGACTTGCGAGAGATTTAAACGAGATTTTTGTTTATTCGATACGTAGTGTACGTGAGCGTTTAACAACGTTTTATGTTTATTGTAACTTGCATACTTACCAGTAAAAAAAAACTAGTTAGAGGATGGCAAGAAAGTCATTTCATCGCACCTACAATCAGAATCGTAATTTTTCTCCCTGGATCGTGTATTATAAGAAAATACGTTATGTTAGATCTCGATATTTCAAATAGGTATACTCCAAGATCTACACAGAAGCCCAATTAAAACGCTGGCTATAGACACTCATCATATGCATAAGTATTCATAACATTTATTGCATAGGTGCATTTATTGCTTAGATTACAACATGCAACCGTCAGGACATAACAACATTGGTACCGATTGGTATTCTGTTGTCCCTCATCAGTGACATAGGGCTCTCAGAACGGATTTCCGCCTCCTTCAATTCCGTCCAGCAATACATATTAGCTAAACATTAATATAATTCAAATTGTAGTATATGATACATATTGTTCATTGGCTTTAATTATGTTAAATTATAGGCTCATATTAATTTCATTTTAGAATATTTCTAGTTCTTAAGTTATTATTATTCATCAAATATTTTTATTAAAATATATTTTATTATTATCTTTATTGGAGAAACAACAGAAGTAAGTACAATAATAGGATAAATGATAAGTTATACAGTTCAATAGACGTGCACCTACCTCCTAAAACGCTTTCACTAAGAACAATACATAATATAGGCACATATAAGTAAATTAAAGGAAACCCATTAAAATGATTGATCTCATAAGTTTTTATTTTATTTTCATGTTGATTAGATTAGTTACTGGTATTACCTTAAAACTTTGGCTACTTAGGTGTTTTATGAATATGTTTTAAGTTTAAAGTTGCATAATATTGCGAAAGTTATGATTAAATTGTTTCTCTTGTACTTATATATGCTTGAATATTCACGTAGGTGGTTCAGTTCCACGTAACCAGGTAACCCATAATCAAAATAAATTAAATGTATACCCACAATATTCCAAAATATAAGCACTGCATTACAACCCGAGTGTTTACCCACAACAAAGAAACACAGATTATATGATCCTTTAGCAGATACGCTACGCCTGTCTGATTGTGTCCTATACATAGACGGATATCTATTTTTGTCTTTTAAAAACAAAGGCCGTCATGTTTTCAATGCTTATTAAAGGGTTGAGAATAAAATTATATCGTATTTCTGTGCGTATAAAATAATCGTACTACAATATATAAGGCGCTAACAAATTAGCTACCGATATTTTAAGAGGTGGTACTTTACATTAAAACAATTAACTTTAAATAGAAATTAAGAGAAATTTCATATCATTCTTTTGTTTTAATTTGCCGAACAAAAAAATATTATCTAAAAATAATCATCATGTGACTGATACGATGAACTGACGAGATGTATAACAGTTTCTGTCATGTCAACAATTGTGTGCCTAAATCAACGTCATTATCAGCTGTAAAAATATTGGTAGCTAATTTGTTAGCACCTTATACAATACCGCGAGCAAATGCGTAAACATGTTATGAATAAATTTATGCATACAGTGGCCATGTAATGTTGCGGTTCGGTGTAAGTATGTCTAATTATCTGTACACGTACGCGAAAAAATCCGCGATGTCTGCCTACATGTACATACACCTTCTCCGGGACATCTACCTACATACATTACGAAAATTTCTTATATTTATAAATAGAAATCGAAATTTTCCATTTCCAAAATTAAACTTCCTTTTCCTGTGAAATTTTCCTGAAATGTCAGAGAACTTTTCCAACTTTTTGGAAACATCCCCAACTTGCACATCTGTAATGTTATGAGTGAATATGGGTAATAACAAGTTACAGCCAATAGCGGAAATTACAGTATTAACATACAGTTCAGATCTAGACTATAACTCTAAACATGTGTACACAGAAGGATAAAGACATATAATTACAATTTATCGCTAGAGATATATACGGATACGGATTATCTAGATAATGGACAAAAAGGTAAAATAAATAGTAGCAAGATTTAGCATTTATAGAGTTCCGTACGCTAGTCATTAAACTAAGTCTAAAACTAAATTATACTAAATATTTTAATTTGATTAAACAACAAGCGTTCACGAAAATTAAATGTGAACGCAACTTATGGACACAAAATTCTGCAGATTTTATTTTTGCGGATTAAGCTGCATTCAAATATATCTAAGGATGGATTCTCGGTAACGGGTTGGTTATTATAAGCGACACATTCTTGTTATGGGGTTATAAAATTATGTATTGTTTTTGTAAATATTTTAAGTGAGGGGTTGCGAGATTTGTATCGAGTGATAAAATTTAGAAGAGAAAGAAGGGTGGGACAGTCAATTTTTGAGTGTAAGTATAGTTTTATAAAGTATTAACAATTCGCTGCATTTCCTACGATTTGTAAGGGATGGAATATTGAAGTGCTTGAGCCTGCTGGATTAACAGAACCTCTGGTAAATTATTGTGTAATCTATGACCGGACCACCGCGACGCACTCAAAAGGAAAGCACGTTTCCAAAGGGCCAGTTTCTATGGGTTTCTATGACAACACTGTTATTTAGTTAAACAAGATGGCCATTATTCGAGAATCAATCCTTTCGAACCGTCACATACCCGATATTGTTTGTTTTATTACGAACACTGTAAATAAACCCACGCGTAGAAATAAATGCCTACTTATGTTGCCTAAAACGGCTCAACTTAGTGACAAATTATGAGGAGTTATGATCTTATGGTTACAATTTCTGATCATCAGGGCTGACTGACGTTGGCTTTTAAATTCCCAATAAGGTTTCTAGTGGAATGAATCTGTTTATAACACATTAAAAGCAAGGCAATGTTTAACTTGTTACTTAAATTCTGCAGTAATGAAATAGTAGCCTTCCTAACCGGCGGCGCAGAAAGTATGGCGCGGAAAGTGTACCCGTCATGGTGTCATTGGAGCTCGTAGATTTTCTAAGATTGCGAAAATGTTGTATGTCTAAGGATTATGGACTCGTATTCCCTAATATTGGGAATTACTTAATATGGAAAATCATAACTATTTTGAAATTCTTACTATCAGATAAAACGCTACTGCCTAATTGCCCATATGCTGTACGAAACGCACGCTCACCTTTGTAACTCCCTCACAGTACTCAACAGTTTCAACCAGAGAAAAATCACAGTATTCATGCGTACTTATTTATTACATTCTCCTCGATCATGTAACTGGAAATTCTAAATAAACTAAAACAAAACTTACTTAACGTACTTAGGGAGTATCCATTTGTAAAGATTGTAAATTAGGTATACGATTAGATCACTCATTTAATTTTTGAAAGTAGTGAACTTTTCAATACCGCTTCCAAAACCAATTTAACCTATTCCAAAAAGCAAACTTATCGACGTATGCGACGTTCTTTGTGTGCTGTCAACCACACCGTGAAGTTTTGAAATGGACACGGCCACAAAGAGGTTCGGGGAAGATTCCTGGAGTGTTGACATTGGCCCACAATGGAGGCAAACTCGCCTGTCCTACGGATTATTTTGAAAGGTGACCCAAGTTTGTCGAGATGACTCTGATGTATTGAGATTAATAAAAACGCGTATTGTGTCGATATACTCGGTAAATTAATTCAGGTGCATGATTTTGAGCGCGCATGCAAATATTATGTGTGGTTAGGGTTTGTGTGCAGGTTGGATTAGTAAGACACAAAATGAATGTGGGAATGTTGCGATGTCTAACTACTTATTGGTAGATAGATTTTTACAAGTTTCGGTTTAGTCAACAATGTAACTTAAAGTAATTATTTTCTTTTATATTTCGGAACTTTTTTTCTTTCTCTAGTCTTTCACTGCAGCTAGAGAGTATAATTTAAAGACTGGAACCAATTAAGTCGGTAATACGTTAACAAAAGTGGCGCCGGAAATAAAATACAAAAAATGGTGTTTTGGTAATAACAAATAGTTGTTATTACGAGTAGAGAAGAGGGTTATTATTAAGACTTTCGGCTAAAGTATTGTATTTCTACTGGTATTTTATAACATCAAGTGGTGGTCTAAACCGGACACAGCTAATGTTAACAGCAAGCGACCCATCAAGGTGGTCGGGTCAGATTCGTTAGTTTTTGTCTTCGCCGTCCACTAAATTAAAGATTGGAAAAACATTTCCAGTAAGAAAGTAATGCCAGAAGAGTCACGACCCCTCAGTAATAAGGAAAACAAAAAAAGGTAACCTCATGCCTTGCTGAGGACTCTCTAGGTACATAGTAAGTGGGTAATTACCATAACAATAACAAGCCCATCTTATTTACTCAATTTTACACACCCATACTTTGACCCCTATGATCTCACAATACTGTCAAACATATCAAGTGCTTTGGCACTATTTAATTTAAATATTTACCTCGCCTTACAGTAGAATTACACAAAAATGAATATCCACTACTATTTACTTTCCCAGCAATATTATTGTAGTTGAATTCTAAAAAATTCCAGGTAAATTCTGGCTTGCAATAACAAACTTGATTTCTATGTTTGATTTGGGTAAACACGGCAAACAGGATTATTGTTAACTATTTTTTTTAATTACTTGGTGGAACACGTTTTCTATTTGCTGATTGGGTAGTGAGGTAAACAATGGAAAGGAAAACTTCTTCCATGGATGATATCGGTAGCTCATTACCGGTCGAAAGTTTGAGGTAAATATTTGAGGTTACCGGGCGTATCGTAATTACCGTCGGTCAGTGATCGCACAAAGACTGGTAGTTGGTATAACAGGCGGTATATCGACAACGAAACAGAGGAGCTCATTAGAAACACATCGGGCAACATGTGTAAATAAATACGGGCGGACAAAACGCGCGCTCAAACATCTCGAGCGGTCGATGCGCGCTCACTAAACAGTTTATCGGACGTGATTGAAATTTTTATTTGACCCGTTTGTTTCAAATAAACAAAACTATATGCAAACAAAATCTTTGGCAATCTAAGTATTTATACCTAAGTAGCAGTAGGTCTCTTGACATGGCGCACCAACAAAAAGTCAAAAGTAGGTGATGAAGTAGACAAGTGTATATTTTTATTGCCTTTTGGAAGTCTTACGCTAATCATAATTAAAAGACAATGGTTTATTAAGGGCCGTGTTTGTAACTATTATGTTATATTTCTTTAGGACTCCATTTACAAGCCAATGGGTAATGGATAAAAGCACAGAAGAATAGACATACATACCTATGTGCAAACAAACCATCAGATGTTGATCCCACTTGTGAAAAATTCTTAGACCGACGGGAACATCTTTAACCATATTTGATAGACAAGGTTTAAGAAAATATCCATCTTACACACCTATCTATCTCACATAACTATGGTTCTAACCTATACGGTAGTTGTCCCTTAGACTCTATAGCCTATGACCCGTGGACAAGTGCACAGAAGAGCAGAGACAACACGGCTCGGGTATCATCCTATACGATAAACACACTGGCGATGATGACTTGATGACCACGCACAGTTTATTATAGGAGATGTTTTCAAGCATTGTTGGAAGATGGCAAGGAATTTCTTGACAAGATCATTGCATACCTTTTATTAAATATCACAATATACAATAAGGAAGGTCTTAAATTTGACAACATTTGCTTAAACATAATTATTGACAGACGTTAAGTACCGTAAAACCGTCCAAATTTTCCCTGAAGGGTAGGTATAAGGTAGGTATATCACCATCGCCAATTAACTAGATCGATAATGAAATTGGAGTGTACATGTAATACTTACATATAAGTACAAACTGTTCTTAAATAGTAATTAAACCAACAAATTTATATCCTGGACCTGTTTGTTAAACGTTACGTATGTACAGTCCCCATCAGATAAATCGGAACAGAAATGATGCTCACAAATATCTGACATGCCTCTAATGTCAAGGAGTGCTTCGACATATCTGACGGCGACTATAATTTTGTTCCTAATTTTTCAATGGATTATTTTACCCTCAGTGACAAAATACACGGTTTCACGGCAATACGAGTACTTAGGTAAACAATGTTTAAAATATATTTATAACCTTTTCTGAAATTGTAAATATTTCGTTTCACTCTCAAGTTGTCAATGTCGGTAAGTACAATAAATTTTATGAAATTTATTTTTAGAAATTACCACTATTAAAGAGTATAATGTTATATTTTTCACGCTAGAGAATTAATTGGACTGTCCGCTAATTTCGAACGATAACATAAACCTTTAGGAGGTGCTGTGCTCTCTCAGAGGGACCGAGGTAAAAAAGCTGTTGTTTTGTTTATATCTATACTGAGGCGTCCATGTTAAGTAGTTAGTTACTTAGAAGCTAGTAAGTATATAAATATTGAAGACGTCTCAAAAATCATCTATGTTTGTCTGTGTCTCTGTTTGTCCCACTTGACCGGTGTTTACATGAACATTCTTCGTCTCGACCCGCGTGACCCCTCGACAGCCCACGACGCTCTTGAGCCTCTGCTTTAAAGATAGACATGTACGGTTATTTTGTTGATGGATGTTGGAAACAGTCGTAAGTGATCTCGTGCCAATAAGTGTGCTTTATGCATATGATTCGTGGGTCACATTCCAACCTCTTTGGATACTTCGGTATAAGTGTTTCGTTATTTTTATGCATCTCTAGCATCTACGAAACTTGAATCAAATGAAACTTTAAAGGTTTTCCCAATAACAGATCAACCGAAGCGAAAGTCTCTGTTTCAGCTTGGACAAAAATGCATTCGTATGTGTGGGCAATTCTCCCCTACACGTCGCATTTCGATTCTTGCATTTTTTTTAGCAGGTTTATGTCGGCGGCCAATCGTTATATCCGCCAGATCATAAAATTCTTAGATATATCGTGGAACATGAAAATTATTGGGTAGACCCCTGAGTTTATGACGCCCCGTCACGCGGGGCTTCTAATCCTACGTCTATTAGTTATTGTGCCTCCCGTCAAAACATTAAGTACACAGGAACTTTACGATCGGGCGGATTTTCCGATCGGTCGCCGACTTATATCTTTTTTGTCGATCAATTCTTCAAATTCTTCCATGGTTAGTTGACGAGCTTTGCAGCTCACAGATCCTAGTACCTATTTATCTATATTATGAGATTATGACTAAAAGGTAAGCTGAAATCATACGCGGCTCTTGAAGCACTCACAAAGTAAAACAATTGTGTAGAAGTAAGCAGAGCCTCGTTTAAACGGCCAGCAGCTTTGATCACACAGTGAGTTGTTAACCCGGCTGTTGGCGGTAACGACGAGTCTCGTCGACTGGCCGCTACCAATGATATCTTACTCAATGACACTCTCTTTTAGAACCAAGATATTACTTAGTTGTCATTTGCATGTATTCCTCGTGGTTTATTATTGTGTTGCATTGCTGCATCACTTTCGTCTTACATATTGAGAAAAGAGATGCAAAAAACCGGACAAGTACGAGTCGGACTCGCCCACCGAGGGTTCCGTACTTTTTAGTATTTGTTGTTATAGCGAGCGGCAACAGATATACATCATCTATGAAAATTGTCTAGCTATCACGGTTCATGAGATACAGCCTGGTGACAGACGGACGGACAGCGGAGTCTTAGTAATAGGGTCACGTTTTACCCTTTGGGTACGGAACCCTAAAAAGCGCTACCCAGTAACTACGAAGTTAATTACTGCGATACCGGGGTAAAGCTGTAAGGTAAAACAAAATATTCGCACTATTACACTACTGCTTATCTATTTTTTTAAACGATACAGTATAAAAACTACTCTTAAGTACTTATCAATCTAGTTTAGCACGTGGATACATCTACTTGCATCGATTTTACTAGTTCCTACATATCTAATAGGTAAAGCTACAAAAATAGCGGCCAAGTGCGAGTCGGACTCGCCCATGAAGGGTTCCGTACCATTTATGACGTATTAAAAAACCTACTTACTAGGTCTCGTTAAAACCAATTTTCGGTGGAAGTTTGCATAGCAATGTATATCATATATTTTTTTTAGATTTTTCATTCTGTTATTTTAGAAGTTACGGGGGGGACGACACATTTTACCACTTTGGAAGTGTCTCTCGCGCAAACTATTCAGTTTAGAAAAAAATGATATTAGAAACCTCAATATCATTTTTAAAGACCTATCCATAGATACCCCCATACGTATGGGTTTGATGAAAAAATATTTTTTGAGTTTCAATTCGAAGTATGGGGAACCCCCAAACAATTTTTTTTCTATTTTTGTATAAAAATCTTAATGCGGTTCATAGAATACATCTACTTACCAAGTTTGAACAGTATAGCTCTTATAGTTTCGGAAAAAAGTGGCTGTGACATAAACGGACAGACAGATGGACATGACGAATCTATAAGGGTTCCGTTTTTTGCCATTTGGCTACGGAACCCTAAACTTAAGTATCTGAAAAGTTTTTAATTAAAATAAATTTACAAATAACAAAATATTTTCACAAACAAATAGTTATTCTCGACAATAATCAACAAGAGAGCAGCAGTAACCAGTAGTAGCCACGTACAAGTCTGACGTCGCGGATTAGGTTAGCCTGAAGTGAAGCCATATGCAAATGTACCCCCGGGCGCCCTGTTTGTGTGGTATGTACTTTACATGCGAACGTGTTATGTTTCGTTATAGTCTGTAGTTACGTCAGGAATATAAAGGGAAGAAATGTGTTTAAAGAAAAGTTTGTGTCAAAAACACAACCTTGTGACGACACAGGGCGTGATAAGACTTGATTATTATGCTGAATAGAGATGGTTTTAATCTACAGAGGAGAGCGTAGAAGGGTCCTACGCTACGCTATTTGACTAGAGTAAATGGTGAAATTGACGATGTTTCCGTTGATCAGTAAAAAAATTAAGATGTTTTTTCAAATCTAACCTTTAATAACATGACATTATGAGTCAAGGCACGCGTCGTCGTGAATGACACGTTCCATACTTCTGAAGTAAGTAAAATTTTGTTATTTGTATTTAATTAAATTTTGCCATGTCCTATAAGGATATATTCATTTAGATACTTAGGCTGCACCGTCAAAGAACACAAATACTCGTGAAGAAAATAAGCTCCTGATTGCAGAAAGGAGAATACTTCGAAACATCCTGGGCTCTGTGACAAGAGAAGATGGCAGTTTTAGACTCCGCAAAAACGTCGAGATTGAAGATCTTGTGGCTACACCCAATATTGTCGGCGAGACAAAAGCTCACCGTCTCCGCTGGCTCGGCCACGTTTTGAGAATGGAGGAGGATCGCGGCGCTAAAAGGGCATACCGAACGCCCGCTGTCGCTGGGGCGATGTTGTTGAAGTGGACTTGCGCGATCTCCAAGCCGATAACTGGTGGGAGATGCCACACGATTGAGACAACTGGCGTGTACTCGTGTCAGAGGCTAAGACTCATTTTGGGTAGCTGTGCCATTAAGTAAGTAAGGGAATTATATTCAGGTATCCAATATAAGAACCTAAGTTTGCGTAAACAGTATTTAAAACAAAATTAATAAGGACCAATGTCCTCCTAAATTAACTGCCAGCGTGCGTTGAAATTCGTTTTGATCAAATATTGAATGAACATTTTGTTAGTTGTTCTCTTTGTAGAGAAAACAAACGAGATGGTGCCCGCTGCTCTTTGACGTTAGGAGCCTTTGTTTGAAATGCTTTTGAGGTGCATTCTCCCAATTTATACTAAGTCTAACAGAACACAAGAGAACTTGTTACTTGCTTGCTTGGTTGTAGGGATGCCAGCTTTTGAATTGTCCCGATAACTTGAAATACTTATACCACGTATTTCTAATGGCATTTACAAAAAAATGTTATATTTCAGAAGCAAGATAGTAAAATTTCGTTAAGATTTAGTGACCAGCGCCTTCACTCACGACAATTGCATAGTCCACGGTCCATCTACTACTATCTACTCCTACGAGTGTCACGTCGCTTCATATCATATTCCATTGATAATCATTCACGTAAATAAAGTAATTTTTCATATAGATAACTTTATCCACTCCAATTAGATTGGATTTTTCGGTCACTTGATAAATTAGATTTTTAGTCAAATATAAACTACCTACTATAGATATTTTTCTTACGACCCGTTCATTTCACATGCATGATGCTCATATTTAATAATATCTATGTACAGACTTACGTAGGTCTTCATACTCAACATATGTATAAACATACTTACTATTAAAATAAAACCCATTAAGATATGTAGATACATGTGAATAAACTATTACAGTATTAAAAGAGTTTTACAATAATTGCCCTCAAACACAATAATTATCCGACGTTTATCTCACGCCTTCTGTCAATTACTAAGTCCCACAATAAGGCACAGCTCAACGATTTCTTTCACCCGGCGTGTTCAGACAGAAATCAACGTTGTTCAACAAAGCATTGTTATAAAAATAAAACGGCATAATAGTGGATCTAATTGAAATGCTACATTACGTCAGCGTCGGAATAGGGGCACTGTTCGACGCTTTACAAATATAAAACAATCATTTGGACAGCTCAAAGAGCGCCGGCAACGCAATCATGCCTGGTGGGGCAAGACACAGGAGCAGGCGATATATCGTGTAAAATCACCATCTTTATGAATTTACCGTATAAAAATGTGAGACTTGTAACAATTTCTGTTATAATCTGCACCGCACTGATAATCCTGTTAATTCAGTTATAGCTCTTTTGAATTTTCATACTTTCAACTCGGAAAACTATAATAAAAGTGCTTTAATATGTATAAGTTGAGATAGATGTCAATTTGTGTTTGTCGTTTCTAACAGTTGAAATGACCTCTATAGTTAATTAAGCAAAGCTTATAGAACAGCTAAGCCTATTTCGATAAAACTTAAAAAATTAAAGTTTAACACAAATAGCGATGGAAAAGAGATTCTTTTTTGAGTTTAAAAACTCGAAAAAAAAATCTCTTTATGATAAATCATAAAATAATAATATACCATAGGGTAAAGGTATAGCGTGTATTTTTGATATTACCACAAACTTATACGAGACGTAGGTTTTAGTGGCATGGAATTATTCTTAAAGAAAATTTTAATTTACTCTTAACCACAACAGCATAATTAATTTTTGAAAAACGTGGTCACTTATGACAGTTGGGACATCGCGTCATTCGTGCAACGTTTGGAGTCAAAACAAAATACTGATTTGTATGCTTGCAGAATTATTTATATGGAAAATTAATGTCGTCCTTTTTTATAAAACTCATGAAAGAGTGTTCATTAAAGCCTAAACTGACTACACTTTGATTATGTGTTCGTATCAAAAATACCTATACGCTGTAGAAAGCGAAGTCAAAGAAAAGAATTTTATACTCACAAATTACAATAATTATAAGCGATTTGAACAATATTCTGTCTGTGTTCCGACACTTTCGACCCTCTGCGCTCATAACTCGCGCCGCGCCCGGCGCGCGCCTCGTCATCCCGCGGCGCCTTTCAATCCACATCTCAAACGTTTGGATACTCCCCCACAATGCCCACAGCCTACGTGTGCCTCGTTATGTAAAACGCGCCAAACAATGCATATCGCTTTCTGTAAGAACGCAATCACACCGACAATGGGCCGGGAAACTGACAGCTTCGCTGAAGATTTGATTATTGACTATGACTAGCTATTGTGGCTACAATGTGTAGCGCTATTTACATAAAGGCTTGTGTAAAACAATGAAGGCGTGCCAATACTTTTAACGTTTGTATCTATATTTATTGTATGAAACTAAATAATTCAATGCGTCATTGTTATATGAACGATAATACGTTGCAAAGCGACACCTAACCTAAGTCGTAAGTAAAATTATAAGGACATTGTACTTAAAGTACCTAAATCCTCACCTACAAAGCCATAAGACACGTTGAAGGCCAGACCAAATTATAGTAACCTATTTAGGTACCCAGCCCTTTGTTTGCGAAAAAGAATATATGTAACACCTAATTTAGTGGAGGTTTTTCAGGGTGATTGAGCCAGATTCTAATTTTAATTCTGTCTACATGCTGTCAACTGTGTTATTTTTCACAACTGACAGATCAAATCCATAACAGTTTCAGAACAGGATATTTAAATCATAATCGGGCTCACAGTCTACTGAAATGCACACATCTTATGCATCTTACTCAAAAATATGTCCCATAGCTCTTATGTTGGCGAATTAAGAACTACGCCAACTACGGGACATATTTTTTGCAATAAAAATATGTCCCATAGCCCTTATGTTGGCGAATTAAGAACTACGCCAACTACGGGACATATTTTTGCAATAAAAATATGTCCCATAGCTCTTATGTTGGCAAATTAAGAACTATGGGACATATTTTTGAGTAAGTTGTTGTTTTTGAGTATGTTATATTTTACACTTGACTGTACAATCTAACCTATGTACAGAACAAATGAGTACCTATTACGAGTATGTACTAGATTCACGTTTTTACATAGCAAGTGAGGTTGAGATTAAGGTAAGGTATTGAGTGGCAAAGTGTTTGCACATAGTTAATGCCTTCACTGAGTCATAATTGAGCTGTAAATAGTATACAATTGGATTTCTTAGTGTAAAATTAGTCAATTATGCTCGTAATCTTAGTTACAAAATGTAACTAAGAAATTGTAGTCGTATAAAAAACTTCACTATGTATTTTTTATATTAACTCTTATCCAAATGGTGCAAAGGCAATAAAAAAACTGCTACTGCAACACAAACACAATTAGTTTTCGCTGCAACTAAGTGAGTCGTAGCTGCTACGAACGACTTCGTAGCACTTTCTACGCCAATTGTCTTTGACGCAACTCAGACTCCATACTTTTAACTAGGTAAGGCGTATTTAGGTTTTAAAAAGAAATCTAGGCTGGCGTTAGTCATCCTAACTGACCTTAAATTAAAATACATTACATCAGTTCAACACACGTATACAGCTACAAATATGTAGCGCGGAGCCAATGCGATGATATTTTTCATGAGGCTTTTTTTTGCGTATTCGCGTAATTCCTAATACTTAAGAATGTCGGGAAATTAATAAATTAAACACAATTTCAACGTATTATAGCTTATTTCCGAAGTAATCGGGATTATCAGAATAAACTTACCCCCTTATTCATAAACGTGTACTAAAGTTACGATGCCGCTAATAATCGTTTGTCCCTTTCCATCATACCAATACGTCGGAAAGGAACAAACGATTATTAGCGGCATCGTAACTTTAGTACACGTTTATGAATAAGGGGGTTAAAATATAACCATCTCAGAAACCAGACTCGTACATGTAGGTTCGTACGTCGAAAACCGTCGAACGAATAAAAATAAGCGGTTTTGGCTTATTCATAGTATTATTAGTGATGCTGATGGTAATTTATATAACTGTTCCAAATTTTAGCCGGACGGTATCGGCTTGACAGTTTTTGGGAACTGTCAACTTTTTGTTCTAACTGACAGGCCGATATCGTCCGGCGGACTGTTAAGGGGCCTTAAGTCAAACGGTCTTTGAGAAAAACGTATTTAACCGATTTGCAAGACCGAAGTGATCTTATAAAAACTCGGCGAACAGTTTTGTGCGGAGCTCTAAAAATGTATCGCGATGAGATGACCATGCTACGAAAAGTCAAGTGACTATCAACGATTAGTCATCTGGGCTAGACCCCGTGACGCATACTAGTACGTAGTAGTAGTTCAGTTAAGAGCCCCTAGTGTAAATTTATTCGATAACGAAACGTGACGTACGCGTTTGCGTTAAATCTCATTTTGTATGAGATTTAGAAACAGCGCGCCTAGCGGAACGTTTTGGAAACTCAAAATCCCATACAAAATGAGACTAAAGTTTCGCTGTCGAATAAATTTACACTAGGGGTACAGTTTGTAGACGTAGTGAAGTGAGCTACACCTGCCAATACACATTATACACGCACGTTACATACATGGCAATATCCCGATCCGGCGGAAGTGACGTCTAATTAGATCAGGCCGCATGCATTAGCGCGCCTGTAATCACGCGCCGGCGCCGGCGCCGTAATGTATGGTAAAAGGTAAAAGCATAGACAATTCAAATGGAACAGCATTAGAGCGTTTTCACATTGTCCGATCCGATATCGGATGTCGGATAACCCATGGAGAAAGAACAGCTGCTAGGGAGTGCCCTGTGGCATCAAGTAATTGTATTTTAATCGACTTCAATAAAGTAGGAGGTTATCAATTCGATTGTACTTTTTTGTAAGTATATTTGTTACCTCAGATTTCCGTCATTTCTGAACAGATTTGATTTTTTAATTTTTTTATTAAAATTTTCTATTGTACTACAAACAATTATTGTGACTGTGGCCGGCAAAACGTCCCACTTTGTCGCTTGGAATAAGGACGAGATTTGCTTGTATCTTTATACGAATTGCAAGGCGTCCTTACGGCAAGCCAACGGGGTCAAAAATAACAAGAGACGATCAGTGCCGGATTAAGAAATTTTGATGCCCTAAGCATTTCTAGATCTTGGTGCCCCCTCTCCCTAGGCTCATCCAGATTACATTGACAACATTGATTTTTTTTGGTAAACTAAGTGACGTTCATGGTCGCATTGCTGCTGCAATTTGTATTTTCAATCCATTACTTATTTTATCAAGGAAGTTGACAGTGCTGCAGCAGTAACGTTGCAACAGTAATGCTGGTGCAGTCACCATCCTAATGTCACCTTTATCAAAGCATGCGTGAACTAAATTACTGAAATTATATATCTATGATTGTGTACTTGCCTTTCCGGCTAACTATGTGATTAAAACCTGCTTTGGTTCACTTCACAAATAAACCCTAGAAGTAACATGACCAAAAGTAACCCGAAAGTTACATAAGGACTGAGGCCCAGAGGCAATTGTAAATTCGTATGTGCGACAGGGAGACAACACGTCGAACGTGGTTCACGGTTGACACTCAGTTGTTTCTACCGTGGCGGCCAATCGTCCGAGGCCGAAGGCCGAACTGCAGGATAGCAGTGCTTGGAATTGAACCAATGGTGGAAATAGTCAAAAAACGAATCCAACGGCCATACTCATAAGGTTGAAGATCCGGAGTGGCCACTTGGCGCTTCCGAGCAAGACCTAAAGGCGGAGTTGCAAGAGAGCTGGGTTTTGTGACTGAATACCCAGTGTAAGCGAGGACTAAGGTCGAGCTCCACACAGGGTTGAAAAGAGAGCTTTTCTGAGAAACGCATTCATGTGAGGCCTGCTGCTCGGCATTTGGCCTCGCTCAAAAGGGCACTTGATTAGAGTTAGTTTCAGCCGATGAAATAGGCGTTTCGAACCGAAGATTTCCTTTGGCAGGATTGGCCCCTAGGAGTTAGGACCCAAGGGTTGATTTAGTTAAAAAGTGGAGCCATTAAGTTTTGTAGTGTAATGCCGAACTCATTTACGAGTATGGTATCACATTGACACCATTCCGAAGTGGAAACAGGTAAAATTTTCATTTTTTTTAATATTCCTCTTCACGTCTCAACCGCTGAACCAATTTAGTTGAAATTTGGTATAGAGATAATTAGTTTAGACCCAAAAATATAATCAAGAGTTTACAGTTTAGTCCCAAGAAAGGACAGGATAGTTTTAATCTAAAAAAATCATCGATAAGGATGTGTAAAGAAGGGTGGTAGTTTATGTGGGGAATCAATAACCGCTGCATCTATTTGTATGAAATGTGGTATGATCGACATTTTAGATTTTGTCGAAAATGAGAACAAACGTAACTTAGAACCTAAACCTAAACAGTTATTGACCTCCGACTGACCGACTTCGCTGAAGCTAAAATAAACCTGAATCAAAAATCTGGGTGGCATCATTTTTTAATTACATCTTAGGAAACCAAAGATTAATTCTGCTAAAGGAAACCTTTGGGTTAAATAAAACCGTATGCTTTTGGTTTACGACCTTCGTGGGGAACGAAGCCCCGAACCTGCACTTTAGCCTTTGATTCCGTCATCAGTTTTTTTATAATAAAACTTTGACAATTAGTTCGCACGAGCTTGGCCGTGTGCAATACGTCGCAAACCAATCTGGTGTGCAAGAGCTCGGGCAGCATGAGTGACAAATTCCGATCCTTGAAAATCTGTTAAGACTTCGGTGCTGCGAAGCCGAAGGCCGAGTTACAAGAGAGCGAAATTCGGACACGACATAATTATAAATTAAGACAAAAGTGTAGATCTACTATTAAATTCGACACTCCGAGAAGGCTGAAGAAAAAGCTCCTCGTAGGGTTGAAGACAAGTAGATTTCTAAAACTGAGCTCTACGTTGGGTATAAGGCCCTTTGGCCCAAAGGCTGACAGATTTGCAGAATGCTGGAAATCAAAAATCAACCACGAACCAATAGGTAAAGTATGATGAAAAAATCAGCATATTGCAAGCCTGATGGAATGGGCCCTCGGAGGGGCAAAGGCCTGCGTTGGAGACGCACTTACGTGCCCTATACATGACGCACAAAGTTTCATGTACAAACTACCCGTTATTTTCCCACGATTTTGGTGCCCCCCTAGACGTGGTGCCCTAAGCAAGTGCTTATTTTGCTTAATGGTTAATCCGGCACTGGAGACGATTTTTGTAAAGTAACTCTGATGCATAAAAAACACACAATAATATGGTAAATCAAGATACAAATGTACAGAACATAAACTGAATACATATATGACTACATAAATTTCATCTTTTTTTTTACCATATTTTTTTTTTACCAATAAATAATCTGAATCTGAATCAAAATAATAACGGTTCATCAGAAAATAAGATTACAATACAAAGTGTTACGTTTGTCCCCGCTCTCTCCTACTGTATAAAATTCGCGGTTAATGTACTTACAAAAGCTTCGCTGTAGAAGTTAGGTACTTAAAACAGGTACTTTCGGGCATGGAGTGTTTTGTCACATTGATCCTGCTCTGTTTCAGTGGCTTTAAAAGATTTGATGTTTTTTCTCATCTCAAACAAACTAATTTTTCAACCTATTAAAGTAAATTTTATTCGTATTTTTTATTTGAATCAAATTTAAAACTAATTAATTCATTAACTTATGTATATTTCCAAAATGAATTCGGACTTCTGATAAAAATTTTGAAAGTTTATCATAGTTTTGTGATATTTTTATTTTAGTCATTTTGTAGCTGGCTTATACAGGATGTTTATTTAGTTACCTGCAATGTTTTCGGGCTAAATATATACTTAGCTCATATTGAGTAACGTTTACTATGGGACAAATCCCAAAATCGCGAAAAAAAAATTACTCTCCCATAGAAAATGTCAAGGTCACACAGCCAAAATGTATGAAACAGCCAATTTTTTTCGCGATTTCGGAGTTGGTTCCATAGTAAAAGTTGCTCAGTAGGTATTACCTATTTATATATTACCCCCCACCCGTAAATTATAGCAGGTGACTAAATAAAAACCCTTTATATGACACTGTTTCGCGTATTTTGTTTTTCAGCTCTTTGGTAAATCTTATCTAAGTACCTACCTATTATAAAATGTACAATAAAAACCATCGTACCTATATTGAGGATGACGTTGACGTGTTAATATCGATAGCATCTCGGCGGCGCCTCACATCTCCTTATTAAATGATTGCCACTCAACACGAACAAAAAACACTACAAAAACGTGTGTAGAAACAGGCTTCCTTGCTTTTGCGAGTTTTTAGTGTTAGTGTAAAGAGCTCTAGATTAATCATGTCAAGAGGTCTAATTGACATGCATAGTTAATATGAAGTTATAAAACGGTTGTTCTTAATTAAACCTACTTAAATAATTTAACATTAGGAAAAGGTACCTATTCGATTCAATATCGAATATCGACACAAAAGTCGTCAATCTGCAAAACCTCTACTCAAACCTCTACTAAAAGTACGCAATTATAGTTTGGTATACGAATCAACCATTACAGTCAACGAGTAGAAAAAATTGTTAAAGTGACTGTCTGTTTGTCTGTCCCTCCCATCATTTGACGCTGAAACCGCTAAACCGATTTGGATAGTTTGAGGCCCGGGGAAGGACATATAAGATTTTATTAATCGTCATCTTCATTCCACGGAAACGAAGTCACGGACAGAAGCTAATAAAATAAAGCCATGCCTACTTACATATATTTATGGACCGACACAACACAACACAAAAAAACCATGTAGGAACAAATGATACCTACCTACTCGTAAATTTAAAACCAAGGTCTAAGAGAAGAGCCAAGTTTTTTTTCATCTACCGCAAGAGGAAAATATATATCACCAACTAGAGCACACGACGGACCGAGAAGATACTTAATATTTATACGTATGAGACATTACCTATACTTTTAGATAGGTTACATAGATCGCGTCATTCACAAAGACGCGTGCCTTGATTCGTAAGTGTTATGTTATTAAAGGTTAGATTTGACAAATTGCGCGTCATCGTGGATGACACGAACTTGAACTTCTAGATCATAAACACGAGAGTTCACTATTTGTAGACATATTTTTGCGTTCATTCGATTGCTATCTTTATAGTTACCAGCCTCAAACCACTAATACTTAATTTATATATATCGTAAATTGTAAACAATTAATGACACATAAAGTTTTAACCGTCATTTAATCTTGTTAAAGGTTTCTATTTCTATAAAAAATAAGTATTACGATATTGAATTATAATGGCTGTTTTATTGCGGAAAACATAAATGTAAAAGTTCAGGCGTGTAAAAAATCGACCACCGACAAAGGGCTTTGGTCCCGTGACCCCGCTTGCTCGCCATCGGTCAAAGTTTAGGTACCTATTACTCGTAGGTTTACAACTAGTAAATATTCTTTCTCGGAGGAATCTTACTCCTGCTCGGAATCTGACCTGAGGGACGCGACGGTCAGGGATGTCAGCACTGCTGCTTTCTGGGCATCCACACTTTAGGGGAACCTCGACACAAAAGAATAAGAAAAACTAGTACATAACTTATTTAAGTGATTTTAAGTAAATCGTATATGACTAGTTGTTGTGGTGAGAAAGCAATTTCCAGTTAAAACTGAACCCGCATTGTATGTGGTGGAGAACATACACAGAGTTGAAAATTGTATTTACTTAAAACAAATGGAATAAAGTGGTTCAAGTTTTATTGGATAGGAAAATTTAGTTTTATTCTTATTATTTATTTTATTGATGTATATGAATTTTATTCGAAATTCAAATAGTAAAAGCAACACAAGCAATTTCAATTTTTACACTGTCACATTTTTACCAGTTTCTTATAAAAAACAAAGCACTCAAGCATTTATTCCGCTAACTTCCTTTCACCTTACCGACACGAAAGATTTCAACTAAGTATTATTTGGGTTATTATAGAAAGTGTGAAATTAAGTCTGATTTTGTGTCAAAACGTGTCAATTATACGCGGCATGTGTATTAGCCAGTTGGATAACCGCTGCATTCCCAAAAACTAAAACATTCGGTGCACAAAAGTGTCAAATCATGGCTTCCATTTACACCACTATATTTGGTCAGGAGTCAGGCATCGTTGGTTTCACTTTAAAACAACTCGGGTATTAGAATTAACCATGGAAAAGTATTAATAACCGGCCAAGAGCATGTCGGGCCACGCTCAGTGTAGGGTTCCGTAGTTACTCTTCCGTCACAATAAGCTAAACTGGAGCTTAAAGTGTAGTAAATGGTACCTTTCACCCGAGTTTAACAAATAGGCAAATTTGCATAATCAGTACCTAATTAAAGTAAGTCTTTTTACTATGAAGGGAAAACGTTTTGCGATAACTCAAAAACAGCAAAACTGATCATGTCCGCTATAGTTTTCATTTAATGTCTTTCTTAAGCTCTACTTCCACGATTTTTTTCATATTTTTTGGACCTATGGTTCAAAAGTTAGAGGGGGGGGGACACATATTTTTTTTCTTTCGGAGCGATTATCTCCGAATATATTCACTTTATCAAAAAATGTTTCTTAAAAACCCCTATTAGTTTTGAAAGACCTTTCCAACGATACCCCACACTCTAGGGTTGAAGCGAAAAAAAAATTCACCCCCACTTTACGTGTAGGGGAGGTACCCTAAAAAAAATTAAATTTTTAGATTTTATTGTACGACTTTGTCGGCTTTATTGATTTATATATCCATGCCAAATTTCAGCTTTCTAGCACTAACCACCACGGAGCAAAGCCTCGGACAGACAGACAGACAGACAGACAGACAGACAGACAGACAGACAGACAGACAGACAGACGGACATGGCGAAACTATAAGGGTTCCGTTTTATGCCATTTGGCTACGGAACCCTAAAAAGTGGTAGTATCATCTTGTTAAGAACCAATAAAATGATAGAATAGAATAGAAATAAGTACATTTATTGTAAAAAGCTTCTATACATACAGCGTCACGTCAGTAAAAAAAAGAACTTACTATATAAATACTTAAAACTAAAAATAGATAGCACATCACTTAAAACTAAAAATAGGTGGTTAACACATTCACCGCTGAGCTATGGTCGTAGCGCTACGTCGTAGGCGATAAAATGGGTTTAGACAAAACGACAACGTGTCGTGATTAGTGCTGAATGGGTTAAATTAATTATGGTTGTAGATGTGTGAGGTGCACAATACCTATTTGTATAGAATTGCACTTATATATTTAATGGCTAATGTCTAAATGGTATTTTATGTTACTACTATGGTGTCTAATTAGTCATTTGGTATCAATTCCTCCCAGTATCAAAACCATACTGTTGATCTAGAATTATTTAAAAAATACTAGTATTTCGATTACTAGTATTTTTATTACTAGTATCAGTTATTTAAATGACTTTCCCATCACGGAACAATGATGTTTCGGACCTTTGGGATGTGTGCGCGGAGCCGAAGCTAATACGTAGAGAGAGAGAGAATGTAAGGGGTACACCAAGCGGCTGTTGCCCTTGCCTGTGTCATGGGACGCACGCAGAGGCAGCACCCGCCAGGGTGTAAGGACTATTTGAGAGTTGATGGAATCTAAAATGAACTGGGCTATTGGGTGAAAACGATAGACTAAATACTGGGATAAAATAAATAATAATAATATATAAGATGGAGATAAAAAACCGGACGCCTGCCTAATAAAACGGTATTCAATTTTATTTCCGGCAGACGGTAACTCGCCGCCAATAGATGGGCCCCCACAAGAAGCAACATCTAGGATGGCTCAAGGGCAACACCGGTGTGAGCGGCTCAGGGGTGTTGAGAGGTGTACGCCGCTTTCTACCCAGTGGCTGCGAGCAGCCACTGTGCCAACGCGCGTCTTATGCAATTTTTCACTTCACTTCACTATTTATATTATTAAAAATCGGATTCAACAGTTGTGAACTCCTGCGCAGCTGGCGCCTATTCTGTTTGGTTGTTTGCCGCCACACGTAGTGGCCGATTTTATCTTTCACACAACACAATCACACGACGACACCTACTGGGCCTTAAGTGAGCGCGGCTAAACACGAAATGACTGGTAAACTAGGGACAGTTTGGAAAAATCGTGATGTACATTTTGTGGAGCGGCGGTTTTCAACTGTTTGAGGAATTGTTAGTCTGTGGGACATAAACAGAGATATAATATCACCCCACATTCAAACTTTAAATTACGTACATAAATTACATAATTTATTACAGTTACAGTAAAGAATAGTTACGTATTCGAATTTATGGGGTCCTCTAACTTACGGTAATATTTGTAAAGAAAATTATTGGTTATTAAAAATTAAAATTATTGCCTATTAGATTGTACCTAGTAGGTACTATCACTAGTCCATCAGCCGTAAAAGTGCATGGTGACTTTAACAATGAATTCATTTATAATTTCTCTATGCAATTTCGCAGCTCATTGTACATATGTATGTAGTTGTTGTAATCTCCAAAAATTCGAATATAAAAATCTACCTAACTTTAATTATTAACGTTCAAAATTTTTGTTTAATTACTTATGATTCTTATTAAAAAATATTGCCAACACCCTACCCAGGTCTATTGTGTCTAGTTATATTTAATTAAGATACCTACCTACTTGTTATTTTATTGTACTTGATACTTATGCCAAAAAAACCTTTTCGTCAGGCATCTTATTTTAATTAAGCTGACCAAAAATTGTATCAAACATTGTGTTTTACGTTTGTAGGTTTTGCCATAATAAAGCGATCTTACTATTTCACAAGAAAATGACACGTCATGTAATCATCGTCTCAAAGGGAAATCCCACAAAAGTATCTTCCTCGCGTTGTCCCGGCATTTTGCCACGGCTCATGGGAGCCTGGGGTCCGCTTGACAACTAATCCCAAGATTTGGCATAGGCACTAGTTTTTACGAAAGCGACTGCCATCTGACCTTCCAACCCAGAGGGGTAAACTAGGCCTTGTTGGGATTAGTCCGGTTTCCTCACGATGTTTTCCTTCACCGAAAAGCGACTGGTAAATATCAAATGATATTTCGTACGTAAGTTCCGAAAAACTCATTGGTACGAGCCACGGTTTGAACCCGCGACCTCCGGATTGCAAGTCGCACGCTCTTACCGCTAGGCCACCAGCGCTTTTCCCACAAAAGTATATCAAACATAAAATTGGGTAAAAACAGGATTAAAAAGCAGGTAATATAACCTTTGTTCCCCTACCTAGCTTACTTATTGACGTAGCCATACATCATGACTTTGGCATTCAGCTAAATACGCACTAAAAGTAAACAATAGATATAGTGCGGTGATTATGGCGCCCAGATAACATTCTGTTTCTCCCCATTCAGCCATATTGTTAAAGTTTTTGTTTGTTTCCGCCTCAAACCACAACAATAGCCTCTTGCATAAATTAAAATTGAAAACTTGAGATAAAACGCGTTCATTAGCGCGTATGTATTTAGTTGGTAAATTGGTCTGTTTCTAAATAAAATTCGCATTAGGCGTAGTGTAGACGAGTCTATAAATCATTTAAATTTATGTTGTAATTAAGTAAAGTCAGACCAAGCCACAAACTAGCTCAGCAGCTATTTAATAGTATAGACTAGGACTGCTGACTCTATCGTAATATTTTCAGATGATACTTAGTTGGTTTTGAGTGGTCTATGCGTAAAGTAAAGCGTGAGGCTGCTTTCTGTCTAGGCTAATCTAACCTACGGGAACCGTAAAGACAAATGGCAATCCGAGTTGGTATAAACTACCTTTGTAATATCAGGGAGAAAATGTTATGATATCATCAAGCGAAGCTTCTCTGACGCTGCAGACCGCGAACTCAGAGACTAATCATTTTTAAAGGTCTACTTTTGAGCTAGGTTAGGTAAGTATTTTTAACTACACACTATTATATGTTAGAACACGAGGAGTAAATTCAAACATGAACCCCCAGCCTTACACGTGAGAACAAAACAAGATGGCGGCGCTCTTCCCTAACGTGTAATTACAATTTTGTCTATCAAAATATTTTAATTCAGTTTACGCGTCGGAATACTGTAATGTATGATTAGTGGGCTACAAAGCTGTATATTTGCTTAATGGACGAAGATAAAAGCGCGCGCTATCGGTCGGATCTGGTAATTAGAGGCGCTGCCTCCTCCGCGAGCCACTTAAAACTACACTCCGGAGACATTGGCTTGTCATGTTCAGTGTGCGCTGCAATATGTTTATACTTACACTTTATACTACACTAGCCTTTACCCGCAACTTCCTCCATATCCAGATGAAATTCGTTTACCAGGTCCTCTTTCCGTTAGCGGAAGGGGACATTAGAACAACGGTTACCCCTAACAAAATTACGACATTTGTTTTGTTGGTATGGAAATAGCTCAAGAGTCTGAGGAGAGATAACATAAAAATCACAGAAAAATAGACATTTATGAAAAGTGGTCGTTTTTATCCTTTTTTATAATACAACAGAATCTACTTAGCCCATGAATCATAAATTACGTAAGTGTTCATTATAAAATATTATCATTACCTGAGTTTACAAAATAAAGCCGCAGTGAGTCGCACACGCTCACTTTATTGCGTGTGCCGATAAGGGAAAATCAACTAACTTAAAGTTTACAATATTAACGTGACTGCAATTAGTACAGTATTATGTGAAAATATTCACCTTAAAGCAAAACTACGGAATATATTAAGAAATGAAAATTTAATTCCAATCTAATATCAATGTATCGCCGTACACATGTGGCTGTATACAATGTCACATGCAGCACGAGCACGCAACTAATGTGTTTTCATCATTTTACTTGATTTACCTACGACAGTACATCTATGTAGACATGAATTTCTGACGCACGACTCGAATAGTGCAATGTTTCTTGGATAGTTTTTAAAAACTTAGTAGGGGTGCTGTAATGTTTTTCATTTGCTTACGAATATTAATTTCAATTAAAATTAATATTCCATGATATGCCTACTAAAAAAATTCTCAGGGAACCCTCAGTGGCGTATAAAAAATGGAATGATATTAATTTGATTTCAATAGGAACAGTTGCACGCTGTATAACTATGGGCAAGTACTTTAAGTACACACTCTTACATATCAATTTGATAGATAACATATTCTTCGATTTCTGAATATGCCTCTCTGATGTGTGAAATAGAAATAGCACTCAAGTGCTCCCCTAACAGGTAATCATGTTGCTTTTAGTAAAATTGCTTTATAAATATTCAGTAAGAAGGCGAAAACTTAATGAGGCCCTATCGCCCTTTAATTGCGAATTACGTGCATTTAATGCTGTGTCTGAGTTTTAATTTAACGGACAGTCCTCCATTTATTTAATGCACTTTTAATTATATTTTTATTGGTGCACGGTTGTTTCTTAGGCAGTTAAACGCTATTTTTATTAAGAGTATGGCAATGAAATGAATTACTTAAGTACATAATATTAAAACATTATTATATTCCTTTGTCAATCCGCGATACTATAACGTGTTAGTCAATTAGTGCTAACTCGTTACACTTACTTGCGAATTTTTGCATGTAATTAATGTACCCACCCTCCCATCGCAAAAATAAATATAACAAACCATCTTCAAAAGTACAAAACTCAACAAAAGGGAGTTTAGATAGATTCTTTCATAATTCCAGCTCGTTACTTATTGTACGCTATCAAATGATTTGCTATACGGGTTCTAACATTGAAGCGCTTACCTTGTGACAAATTGTACAAGTTGCCTTTAGTCGGACCTGGGCAAGCGAGAAATATGCACGTGCTAACGAGCTCCCGCTCACCTTAAGAGAAAGAGACAATCTCATGTTTAACAACGACTAAAGATGAATGGAATGCGAACATTAATCAAAAACAACAAATTTCTTCGTAGGTATAGAAATACATATGGAAGTATTTTTTGTACTCCGTGTGTTTGTGTACAGCACGCTATCGCGGACTGGCAAAGTAATAGGTACTATTATTTTTTGATTTTCGCAAAGTAACGCTTTACTTATTATGATTTAAGTTGACTTTTACGATGAGAATTTTTTTATATGCTC
The DNA here is from genome assembly GCF_033807575.1 of Cydia pomonella. NCBI lineage: Eukaryota > Metazoa > Arthropoda > Insecta > Lepidoptera > Tortricidae > Cydia > Cydia pomonella. Next base: position 13,974,831 of record NC_084719.1, on the reverse strand, counting down.
TTCAATTGTCTTTATCTAGTTGTACTTCTTGTGCGTTGCGTGACGGTGCGTGTAGTTTCAATGGAAGTGATAGTCTATTTATGTAATCTGTCTGCTTTTTTAAAGGACTAAAACCAACGTAACAAAACAGGCGCAAAATAAAAATGTCCAAAACGAGAAAAAGGAACAATCTAGTTGTCTCTAAAAGCGTCCTACCGTCACTGTTACGAAACAAAGTGCAAATGGATTGATTGCTCCAATTTCCAGTCACAAAGGGAGCGAAATTGCATTAAAAGCCGAGTCTCCGGCCATTTCGCAAAGCACTTACTCCATTACACGTCACAATGTCGTTACCTAGTGCGGTGTGGGACAAAGGGCGCTTTGACAACGTGATATTGATATCTACAAACACTGATATGTACATTTACCTTACTTTGATATTGTTAGGTGATAGTCTTGTCCATAAATTGTGTGTGTCTGTGTCTGTATGTGACCAGCATTGTACAGGGGAAGTAAAGAAAACTTTGTTTAAATCCTTCTGTCAATCGGTTTACACCAGCGGCCTGTGGGTTAGTTATACTCAGAGGTTACTCAGCGCCCTACGAGTCCTCTATAATAATATATTTAGGGTCCTGATGGGACTTCCTAGATTCTGCAGCGCATCTGGCATGTTTGCCGACGCTCATGTAGAGGACTTCCACGCCATAATGCGCAAAAGAATCATGTCCATAAGAAGCAGAATCCAGGGTAGCCCCAACAGCATACTAAGTATGTTAGCGGATGGGCCAGACAGTCTTTTGCAAAGGCGTTGGATGTCCGCATTAATAAATCCCCATTCTGGGGTTGTTTATTATTTGAATTAAAATTTTGTAATAGTTTATTAGATAATACCTGAGTGCAATACTGGTTGAAATGTCTAAACAGTCGTGAATAATTTTTGAAACGTACCCCATATGATCTACAAGTATCCCTACCTACCAAATTTTTTTCGGATGAACAAAGGAGTCTACGTAATAAAATCATTCATTCATTCATCCTACGCCTAGACTGTTTTAAAATGATAATATGAAACTATTAAAAAAACTCAACATTTTGGGAGCCGCACTTTGAAGTTTTGAACTCTTTAATACGGCAAACAATTCCTGAAAAATGCTATAATATACATAATATATATAATGCATGCCATATTTATCTACCTATGTACCTACGTTGTTTGTAGCGGGGCGTGGCGCACGCCGCCCATTGTTGTGAATTTCCTGACCATACGTGTGCCTCTATCTAGCGGCAGCCTCTTAAAGGTCAACTGCAGAACGAGTCTGCTTATGATGTTCTTCGAGACTTCTTTTGAAAAACTACTTATCGAATTAAAGCAATAGCCCAGGCAAATTAAGGGTTTCACCTCGGAAAGAGAGATTTAATAAGCAGGAAACTCTTTTACACTTTAATTATGGCGTTGGAAAGATTGTAAAGGGAACGAAGGTATATACAAGTTTCCTTCCAGCTTATTATCTCTCATTCCGAGTTTGACCTCATTTTTGGCTTAATTTGCCTAGATTACAAGAAAAGTCAACATCTATCACGACGGTTACCACTTGCGCGTTGTCCCAGAGAGGGACACGGGCGACACAGTCATTGTAGTAAAGAACGGCCAAGCCCAGTTCTTTGTTTTTCATTCGTTCGTTCTTTCTTTCTAATTCTTGTTTTCTTCTTAAAATGCAAGACCTATTGACGAGCAAGACGCTGCGATCAATCTGAAACTTAATACAAAGAACTACTTATAAGTAAAATAGAAGCACTTAGGTACTTACGAACTTAGGTATTTAATTTTTTTTCCTAATCCCTAATCCCTGCAACTGGAATTAAGTTTGCGCTTCACATACCTAATAGGGTTGCCTGATTGAACGAATAAAATATCTAAAGAAACGTAATCGCTGGGTTTGGTCTCCGGAGTCCGGGTCCAGACCCGGACCTCCAGTTGATACAGTTAATGCCCTACGCTGCATACGTCATAATATGGTTTGAGAAATAGCAGTTTCTATAGAAAATGACTCTATAAGTATGTAGGTACCTCCGCAGTTTCTACGTGTTATCACAAAATCAAAATTGACGTAATCACCGTCTAGTCCTCTTCGCATCAGATACTAATGTTACTTTGTAACGAAACTTATGGCGATATAAATTAAGAGTTGACCACCAGTCTTATTCAACTATCAAAGTCAGGTACAATTTAAACACCCTTAATAGATTTAAAACATATGTTGGTTTACAGTTTAGCCTTTTAAACTTGCAGGTTTAATAAACATGTCCCTGGCAACAATGGCAACCCTCCACGCGCCTAGCGACAAACGCGCGTTGCGACTAATTAATGCGATTATTGCGCCCGAGTGCCGCGGCGCTAATTTGCGAATTATCGTTGCGACAAAGCGGGCTCTTATTCGCGCTACTACTACTACACAGTACTTATATTATAAGCAGTACTTTTACTTGCTATCGCCGAAACTGTGTTATATTCATATTCAGCAATCAGACTGAAACTTGACTCGCCGAGTCTTACAAACATTCTTTGCATTATTAAGAGTGAGGTGTAGCAAGAACTTGCATGCAATTTACGATACATGCCTACTACCAAGGTAAACTGTATTCAAGTCAGATCAGATAGGTACCGCAATGTAAAGAAAATTGCATGCAAGTTCTTGCTTTTTTAAACCTCTCTTTAGGTTTTGCAAAATAAAGTTATTTTACAGTTTTGAATTTGTTTCGTTGTTTTTAAAGGACATAGGGACTTGGCAGCTATGAAATGTTTTAGATTTTTTCTTTGTTTCTATGTAGGTTAATCCGCGTTCTAGGTAGGTTAAACATTAACTTAATCTCCAGAGTACAAGAATCTAACTATGAAGGCGAAAACAGACTGAACTATCTCAACATGCTATCTACTCATGGCATATTACCTGGCCACACATTACCAACTAGAGGTGGTAGTTGCCTTGACCATGTAATGTTAAAAATAAACAATAATAAATATAATGCCTTTGTAGCTGTCTTGAATACATCCGTGTCTGATCATAATACAGTTATCTTATTATTATCTAGCTTCAAAAAGGAGAAGTTGATTGAAAAACAAACTGTATCTATTAATTACGAGCTGGCTGTCAATAAGCTTCTAGAGAAAAACATGAATACCCTTTTAACTTGTGACGACCCAAATATTGTAATCAAACAAATGATAATAAAAATTAAAGAGTCTTTAAATGATAGCAAAACTGTAATAAAATTACCAAAAAGTCGTCGTACAATCAAACCCTGGATTACACCTGGGATACTTCGCTGTATAAAAAACAGAAACAAAATGCAGCTTAGACTTCGAGCGGATCCCGAAAACCAGGTTTTGAAAATCACTTTTAAACGATATCGCAATTACTTAAATAACCTTATCAAAAAGCTCAAGAGAAGGTACGAAAGTCAAGAACTTGCTAAAGTGGCAAAAAATCCCAAGGCACTATGGCGAACAATTAAATCCATAACGCATTATAAGGATAATAAAACGCCAAACCAGGACTTGTTAAAATGTAAGGAAACACCACTAGACTCTGTTAACCACGTAAACCTTTACTTTGCAAACGTTGGTAAGAACCTTGCAGAGGACATTATAAATGCACATCCTATGTTACTTGGCAACCACACCCAAGGTAACATCATACATCCGTCTTCATTTGTACTACTAGATACAGACGTTCAAGAAGTAGAAAATATCCTCATGTCACTTAAATCTAATAGTGCGCCTGGGTGTGATGAAATTCCTACGCAATTCCTCAAACAGGCTAAAGTGGCAGTAGTCCCAGTAATTTCCCACCTGGTGAACTTGTGTCTTCATAAAGGTTTATTTCCTGACGTGCTCAAACACTATCGTGACCCCTGTGCACAAGAGTGGGAAGAGAGAGGAACCTAATAACTACAGACCAATTTCTGTGCTATCTGCTTTGTCTAAAATATTAGAAAAACTAATTAACAAACGTATAATAAGTTACCTTAATAAATTTAACATACTTTCAGACTGCCAATACGGCTTTAGACAAGGCAAATCAACCGAGGACGCAGCGATAGCACTTACTTCTCTAATTACGGACATCGTGGATAAAGGTGAAAAATGTCTCGCAGTTTTTCTGGACCTCAAAAAGGCTTTCGACACGGTGTCCCACCCCATTCTTGTCAACAAGCTAGAAAGGATAGGTCTTAGAGATAAAACTCTAGAATTGCTTGAGGACTATCTACAAAATCGCTCGCAAAAGGTGAAAATTGGAGATCAAATAAGCGATGATACGTGGGTGCAGTTTGGCGTCCCGCAAGGCAGTGTTCTTGGCCCCACTCTGTTTCTTGTATACATCAACGATTTAACAAACCTCAGTGTAAGAAATGGTCGGATTTTCTCCTATGCTGATGATACCGTGGTTGTGTTCAAGGGCAAATGCTGGGAAACTGTATATAGGGATGCGGAAATAGGACTAGTTAAGGTCTCCAACTGGCTTGCATCAAATCTCCTAACTCTTAACACGTCTAAAACTAATTTTATATGCTTCTCTAAGTACGATAGAAACCAGCCAGCTGATAATATCTACCTCAAAATACATCACTGCGACCCCAACAAAACACTCTGCGAGTGTCCCATAATTGAAAAACAAAATTCTGTCAAATACCTCGGAATCCACATAGACCAGAGATTGTCCTGGCACCATCATATCGAGAAAATAAATAGTAGAATACGTAAACTAATATGGGTGTTTAAAACTCTACGATACATTACCTCAAAACAATTATTAAATCAACTCTATATTTCATTGGCTCAATCAATAATGTCCTACTGTATAACTGTCTGGGGAGGCGCAACAAAAACTAAATTTCTAGAAGTTGAGAGAGGACAGAGGTGCTTGTTAAAGGTAATGTATTTTAAACACTACAGATACTCTACAAAGGAACTATATGGTATCTGCGACTTATTAACCATGAGAAAACTTTATATTTTGCATATACTACTGAAGCTACACAAGACACTTAACTATAAACCCATCACCCAAAATCGTAGAAGAAACACTAATATAGCGCCCTCACCTGCCTGCAAGTCCGTTTTTGCAAAAAGACAGTTCTCATACCAATCCGCTTATCTGTACAATAAAGTTAACACGGAAACAAATATATACCCGATGACATTTTTTGATTGTAGAAAAAACCTTATGCAGTGGCTTAAAAATCTAAACTATGATGAAACGGAGGCTTTACTACAAGGACACGTTATACGCTTTTCAAAATAAACAATTATCCAACAATCTCTCACGCACACACACACACACACATCCGCACACGCACACGCACGCACGCACGCGCGCACACACACACACACACACACACACACACACACACACACACACACACACACACACACACACACACACACACATACACATGTAATGTGAAATTGTCATTATGCACTATGAATTTCAGTTTGCAAATATGTACCTAGTTTATTTAGGAAACAGTTATTGTAGCCTCAACCTCAAGCGGAAGAGCGGGGTTTCCTGACACAGATGTATATATTCATCTACTAGGAAACTCCAGCCATTATATTATAATTGTAATTTATTTGTTACCCAAATAAACATTTTCATTTTCATTTTTCATTTTCATTTTTTCAGGTAGTTGAGCTTAAATACCCATAACTTGCCCACTCTGGAGGAGAGAAGCAGCAAATCGGGCTGCTTGGAGATTTGGAGAGGCGTATGCCCAACAGTGGCCGCATACTCGCTGAGGAAGAGAAGACCCATAACTTTGATTTAAAAAGCTACATAATATACTCGTTGGTACCTACTTTAGAGTCTTTACATAATGTCGTAACTCAAGATACTGCTAGCCGTTCCACTTTATCACTGCCATGTTTTGTCTATCTATTGCTCTTTGTTCGCAATTAAGCTTTGCCGGTCCTGGCTTTATTCCTAAACGCTGTGGAGGGTGTTTCCGTGTGATGTTAAATCTCGCAAAAGCCAAGAGCCTCTTTTTAGGACAACGATAATTTTGGAACCTATATATTTCGGGGTTTAAAAATTGATACATAATTGATCTGAATCTCATAATAGATGAGGGTGAAATTACGTTTACTTAGGTATCTTGTTTGAAAATAACAAACTGTTTCTTACAGAGACTTTTTTTACAGAAGAGGTTCGATAACTGCCTACAGTTGCTATATGACATTTTAAGTCATGTTATGTCATGTTATTGACAAATACTGTTGAACATACACACAGATAATTTATAAAATAAGATTTGCAGATGAACAGAAACATTAATTGGCCTTCGAGCAATAGTAAGTTAAATTTGTAACTCTAGGTACTTATAATATGAGTTCCACAATTATTACCTAATGTTAATGCTTATTACAGTTATTACCTTGTACAATACAATGTCTTCGTTTCTATTAAACTACCGACCCGCCCCGGCTTTGCACGGGTTAACAAATTATACAATTAGGTACACCTTCCTCAAGAATCACTCTTGTTAGGTGAAAACTGCATGAAAATCCGTTCAGAAGTTTTCGAGTTTATCGCGAACATACGAACGCGGCGGGGGACTTTGTTTTATAAGGTGTAGTGATATACCTTTTGACTAAGGTCAGTGTGGTGAAGATCGGCTATAAAGGATGTTGGTCTACAAGCATTTGTACTTACCTACACATACTTACTCCACTTACCTACAGAAGGTCGGTAGAGCAGGAGTGAAGCTCTTCCTTCTGACTGTCAGAGAAACGTGTTGCTAGATCGCGAGGTACGTACGTATAGAACGAGAATTCTTTCCCTGTGCCGGTCTTCTCTGCAATAAATTTTATATGCCGGTCTTCTCCAGATTGACCTTAAATAAATATCTATTTACGACACGAACCTGATCTGATTCCTGTGTGCGTAGCCAATCGTTAACGCTCCGTCGCAATCGAAACGCAACTGTCACTGTCGCACTAATATGGAAGAGTGATATAGAGAGAGATTACTATCTACGCTACGGAGCGTTAACGATTGGCACGCCGGCTAAGCACCCTGAACTAGCTATTCCATTATTTTAAAACCGAACATCACATTACGTATCGTATATCTTTAAACGAGCAATTCTTGTATATTTATTATACTTCGGGTATATAGATCTCGGAAACGGCTCTAGCGATTTCGATGAAATTTGCTATATAGGGGTTTTCGGGGGCGAAAAATGGATATTCACTGAGAATACGCGCATCGGTCTACATATATTGGGTCTCAGTCGGCATATTATAAACCTATAATATGAATCAGGAAACTTACGATCTTACAGATATCCATCATGCAACAAGACGGGAACCCAGATTCCTAACTAGTCAGATATGGATGAACCAGTTGGAAAACGACATGCAAGCGCACGGAGTGGAAATCGTTGAGATCAATTCCGCAGATTCTTCTCAATCGTCGAGTGAAGGCAACGAAAATCCTAAACAGCACCCGTGGAGTTATGCTAGTAAGATAAATAGGGAGAAAAGTGAGGAGAACTCACTAGCCAGACCGAGAAACATAAACGGTTTGGCAGAAAATAACGGACTCCATAACGAACTCGACGGTTCTCTTTACTTCAACAACTGTAGAACCCCAGATACTGCGGAAATTGAGGCATTCAACCAAACATGCTTCAATATACTCGACAAGCTTGCAGCGCTAAAAGTGGACAGTTCGCCTGAAGATTTCGATTCCGACGAGGCACCAGATGGCGACATGGACGCCCGGTGGAATGGCAAAGACAACGAAGAACTCATTTTTAGCTCCGACTTAGACCCGGACAATCGCGCTATATGGATTTATTCGTTTAATAACAGGCGGCTTCTATCAGAGGACAGTTATGAACTCGTCAACATCCGCAGCCGTGAGACTATCTCTTCCGATAACTCCTCTGAAATCGATACAGAACTGAACACAAGCAAGACCTCTAGAGTGCCAAGCCCTATTCCAGCTACGCATATTCCGAGGTTAGACCTCTCGCTCGGTGCCACTTTACCCAACGTAACAGAAGTGACCGAACCCAAATCTTCGGAATCTTTAAACCGAAAATATGTGCCTATAAGACAGAAGCCGACTAACAACTGGTGTGTGGACAACTCGGAGAAGGCAACTGAGAATAATGTTACTAATATAGTTAACTGGATGGCGCTTTCGCCGAGAGAAAAACGTCACTCGCGGCACATTAATGCCCAGATACAACTACAAACGGTTGTTGAAGTTCCTCAAGACGAAGACAGAGTACAAGTTCCTGAAACTAATGTTCCAGATCCCGCTATTTTCGAAGCGAAATCAAATCGCGAAGACAAGTTGGACAAATCAGACGAAATAATCATCAAGACACCTTCACAAAACGACTCCCAAAGGTCTTCGACTAGTTCGAAAAGGGAGCAGTTCGTAGATAATGCTACCTATTTAATTTCACCATTTGTGCGACGTGGTGATCTCAACCCATTTACGGAAAATGAAACTGAACCGACTCTGAAAAATAAAGTTAGGAGTGCATTAGATGACCGCCAAATTAAGAAGCGTGATATCACAGTCAGCCAATCTTTGCAGTCTCCCGTAACAAAGCCAATAGAAAATCTCAAGAGCCACGACTTAATCGCTGAGTATGGACGAAAAGGTCGCCTAGATCGAAGAGTAAAAAGCGCTGGAGATACGTATATGATAAATAATTTGTACTTACCCAATCCTCAGGAATGGAAAAGTTATTTATCTGTCCCTGCAACCAGACGGTCCATAGAACAGGGACCAGAGGTTGAGGCCAACAACACGTTACTTCAAAGTTGCGTCAGCTGCTTTGGATGTTGTAAATAAAGGTATAGTAAAATTTTGTGTTTTTTGCCGAAATCCAAAACTACAGAAGTTATTAGTACGTATCTCCAATTTAAGCAATCAGTTCCTTCCAATCATTTAAATGCCCGGCAGACGCACTTTCGGCCATTTGGGAGCTGGCAGACGAGTATTTTCTGAATCTACATATAAATAGCTGTATGTTGCCACAAGTCTCTTCTTTGTATCAGATGACGTAAATTCCACTTTTTTTCGTAAGTACCTTTAAAGTGCCCGGCAGCCGCACTTCCGGCCATATAGGAACTGGCAGACAGGTGTTTTCTGAAGCTACATATAAATTCCTATCTGTTCTACCTGTCTTTGTATCAGATGACGTAAATTCCACTTTTTTTCGTACCTTTAAAGTGCCCGGCAGACGCACTTCCGGCCATATAGGAACTGGCAGACAGGTGTTTTCTGAAGCTACATATAAATTCCTATCTGTTCTACCTGTCTTTGTATCAGATGACGTAAATTTCACTTTTTTTTGTGACCAGAAGGCCACTTCGGCTAATTCTAATTTATTTTCAATTTTTTTCAAACTTAGCTTCACTTTTATGAACGTGTGCCATGGGGCTTATCCTTGTATCAGATGACGTAGTAGATCATACGGTCCCCGCTCGTACTATATAGGGAAACTATTTTTAGCAACTTATCTCTTTCTTGTGATATTTTTTCAAATCAAAAACTGTCTGATTAAAATTAGTAGATTGTTAACCAAGGGATGAAAGGCACTCATTTCTGAGGTAGTTTGGCGCTCGAACGCATTGAGAGCGCCAATAGTCTGAGGCTTAAATGATGCCTTTCACCCGAGTTCAACACTCTACTTTTCATTTCGAATACGAGAAAAGTAAAATACATGTGTTTTTTATAAAACATGACTAAGTATAATTTTTTTATTGGGACCGTGCGAAGTGCGTGGTGGGGGTAGGGTAGGGTGGTATAAGATTGCGCAGTTTGCAATCGATAGGTCATAAAATAAAAAATGTTAATCCTATCTGAGATCAATCATTTATTTATTTAACCTTATTAATATGGCAACAAATTATTATACGAATGGTAACTAAAAACATATTATCTTTTAAGAAATTAAACCAAAAACACAAATCGGGAATTGCGCAATTTTGTACACCCTAGTGTGTAAAATTGCGCGTTGAGATCGATAAGACTGCGCAACTATATTATATTTGCACATATCACAAATAAAAGCACCAGAGCCATCGTAGTCTGAACAGTTTCATGCCACCACTCCTTACATGTAATGCACCCAATCCAGTCTTCTACTTATACACTTCGTTGCACCCACCACACCTCCAAATCTTCTTTTAATTATTAGCCTTTGGTTTAGTTTCTTTTTTTATGTTTTTTGCTTCAGATCAGAGGCTTCGGTTAAGATTTAGATTTCCCTTTTTTTCTGTTTATTTTCTTTCTCTAGTTGTGTTTTATATGGTGAACTGCTAATCACTTCTAATTGTTTGTGTTTCCTATTAGAACTCCGTTTTTGTGTAGATTTTGGCAGTGAAATTAGGTCAGTCAAACGGTGCTGAACTTATTTGAAGACTAGACCTCGCTTCCACAACAGGTGATGACTTCTCAGATATAGGTGCAGGTGCTATAAACGGTTTTGAAGGAGGCAATTTACCTACAAAAAATTCGGACGTGTAAAATTGCGCGCGCAATTGTACACACACCCGAAGTGCGCAATTTTACACATTGCAATACCACTCTAAACATTGCGATATTACTGCCATCTCATAGATAATGTTCGAACTACTTCCTGTCAGGTCGAAACATGAGTGATACTGCCGCGGCAAAATAATAACAAATTACTAAACTTACTTAGAGTTTTGGTGCAGTAATGCACTCATTTCATCAAAAAATAAGATCAAAAGCGAATAAAAATTTTGTACTTACGTACCTCTTTTGTTTTCCACTCATATATGTTATTTCTTTGGGAGTACATGCCGGTTACGACGGCTAACAAAACACAACTAAAGTTGCCTACGAAGCTCACTCCGTTGTCCTGCTATGACGTATGCGCAATTATATCGCCCGCGCAATCTTATACCACCCTACCCTAAGTAAAGCGATCCCAGCGCATAAGGTGGTAAAAATTTGAACTAACTGCGGGTAGCGTCTTTAACATTTCGTACAATTATATGGCTCGAAATGAAACTTTGATTTACGATTACTCCTGAAATATTCATTTAAATTGTATGGTGTAAGGGACCATTGTAATCTGTATGAAATGCTTAATATAACTAACGTATTTATTTTGATAATTGTTAATAATGTATCCATGTAAATAGCTTTGCAAATGCCACATATTACGTGATCTTTTTCTAGAAGTTAAGAATGGATATAGTAAGTTATCCTTAAAAGATAGACATTTCACATCGCGGACTTTTTTGTAGACCTATGAATAAGAAACAACCCCACCATACATTGTATTGTTATAGCTCAAACGGATAAGGCAGCGTTTTCGATTAAAGCTCCTAGCCAGCGTGATTTTTTCCGCCAACATCGTTATATTTCAAACAATTTACACAAAACCTTAACAAGTTATATACTGAAGCCTTCCTCAAGAATCACTCTATTGATAGATGAAAGTCGTATGAAAATCCGTTTAGTAGTTTTTAGTTTTGGAGTAGTTTTATAAGATGTAGTGAATTGACGTTTTCCCCTAGAATTGCGGACACTAGGTTGCGTGACAGTCGTGCACGCTCCCAATAGCATTGATTTAACCCTCAATTAACCATATACTTAGGTAAAAGTATCGTTATCGTTTATGGACTGGGGAATTAAATATCAGAATGGAAATTGTATAAAAATCCATTAAAAACCAAATTTCAGTTTACTCGCATAGCGATTATACCTGTGCGATTAAAATTAAACAACAAAATCGTTTCATTGGCGAATTTATTAAATTCAATCACTATCAACTTCCAGTAATTGAAGTACTTACATTAAAATAAACCTTAAACTTTACTATCATAAGGTACCCGGCAAATTATCATCAAAGGGAATTGCGCGAACGCGGCACACATGATTTCATAAATATACTAGTAGCTCGTGATCTTTCCATGGTCAGGATTTGAATTCTGTATCACAATAACAAGGAATATGAAATCCAAAGAAAATACAAAAGAACTGAATATACGTAGCGTTAACTAGATATGCGTAAAAGAAGAAAAGTTGAGACAAAAAGTGTGGACATCGCTGATCCTATCTGCGTAAAGTGTGAACAGATCTAGCGAATATTATTAAACTTTAAATTAAGAAATCTTTCAAATCATTTCTTTGTTTTCATTTACCCTCGTTTAATCTATAATGTGGAAGTATGACTTAAATATTGCCGAACAAAATAAATAAATTATAATTTTATCTAAAAATAATCATCATGTTATATTAAGAGGTTCTAGAATCAGTTCAATGATTAATTTTCTCATTAACAGGGTGTTTTGTTAGCACCTTATATTGTATTCATAAATATTGTATTCACGGAATATTCGCTAGATTTGGACGCTCCTTACTTATCCAAATACTTCCACAATCTACCTCCTCCACCAACCAACCTCGTATCTATATATTAGATAAGTATATGAGATACGAGTTTGAGTAAGTATAGCGACGATATGCCTCTGTTATAGTTTAATACCTCTATCATGGGATATCTCATTACTGTTTCAGTATTGTTACTGTTTTATCATGTAGTCGATGACATATATGAATACATTTCTTCACCTTTAATTAAACAGTGTATTTTTATGACCAAATGTACAGAATTCAAATTGGTTGACAGTACCTGCGTATAGCTAATGTCACAGGAATGTTAAATCTAACTGTAAAACTGAATCCACGGCCATGGCCCCTAACTAAACAAGCTTAATACAGCTGGTATTCATACAAAAACTTATTATACTATCAGAGACAAGTCAAATATATAGACTACAAATCTTCATACAACGCTGCGTTATTTCGATAGATTGCACTCGGTAGCATTATATTATAACAGGCGAGATCAAAGTGCCATAGAAAGTACATGGGTCTAAGTCTAGGACACGGTTAAAGTGCGTTTGCAATCAAAATGTTTATTTCAGAGGAAAGCAGATTAGCAGTTTTTATAATTTACTCATCTCTGATATTCCAAAATGCACTCATGGCATCACATTACATATAGAAAAATCACAATTTGAATCCGATGGATCTTAATTTGTGTATAATACAGAAGCTCCAAATTCATAATTATTATAAAGTAGACTTTCAAACAACTGCATAGACTATTTTTATTTGAGTATTTGTCTCTATAAAACTATAACTTAACATATTATATAGATCTTCATCATAAATGCTTGTATAGCACAGAAATATACAGATATATTGATTGAGTAAAATGTGTAAAATCTAAGACGATTTCGTGGTTCGAATTTGACAGGTAAACGAGATAGCGCTGTACAGCTCCATACATTTTGCGGTAACTCAGGTTGCCAAAAGTTGACTTTTGTCTATTCAGTGACCGAAATCATATGGCGCAGTACAGCACCATTTGTTTTGGATGACAAACTAAGGGGCACGTATTTTTCTTAGACTTTACCTCTCTATTACAATCAATTCTCTTTGCTTAAAGGTTAAAGGTATCCAATATTGAATTAGGGTGATTTATTCACTTAGCATATTGTTCACAAAAACATCCCTTTTAAATGAACGCCACATGTATATGCTTTTATATTTTGCAGAGTCTATACAATTATACAAATAACTGGGAAAAGTTTAGTTACTGGTATTGTACAACACAAACTGCTATTTTCATATCGCCACATTCATAATAGTACATTACGATACAAGTGCGAAAAATAGGAAATTCGAAACGAGTGGCGATAAATTAAAACACGACCGAAGGGAGTGTTTTAAATCGACACGAGTTGCGAATTACCTATTCGCACATGTATCGTACAACGTTTTACAGTACATATGGCCCTTTAAATGTTCGACACAGTAACGTAATATGCTACTTCTCGCACTAGTGCTATAAAGTAGCCCCATATGTACTGTAAAATTATTTATATCGTTAATGCCTAAACCGCCAAACGTCGAAAATTAACTAGCACTTTTGAACTGTCATAACCAGGGACCGGCCCGCTATCCGTTAAGGGGCCCACTGATTACCAGTTGGTCGGACGATATCGGCCTGTCAGTTATTCGCAAAAGCTGACAATAGGCGGGTCCACACAGAGTGAGCATACGCGCGGGGCAATTACTCGGCCGAGGGGACGCGCGCGTTTTCCTCGCGCGAGGCACGCCTACACTGGCCGTTTTGTGCGCGAGGAAATTGCCTCGCGCGTATGTTCGCTCTGACTCGCCTAATCGCAAATACTGACAGGGCGATATCGCCCAGCCAGCTGGCAATCAGTGGGCCCCTTTATGTCTGCAGTTCATTGATAATTTTAACGATGCCATCCTAAAATTCCTAAAATTCTCACTCAATCAAATTTTTCTAAATATTTCGTAAATTGTTATCGAGACTCGCCACTTAATTCACATATTCACGTCTCTTTCATTTGGAGCTTGAATGGATGTGTTGTAAACAAACAACACCACTTGACTCAGTCATTCGTCAAGAAACAAATGGTACAATTTAACAATATGTCCTTTCCCGGGACTCAAATGAACTCCTTACAAAATGTCATTTACTTAAATCAATTCAAATAAAAGGCACGCAAACAGAAGTTACTTGCGTTTTTAAAATATTAGTAGGGATAATATTGGCAGAACAACAAAGTCACGTTGTTTTGTTTGTTTATGTTAAGGTCTAAATGGTAGGCTAAGAATGACAAGGCGTTGATTCAACGTTAAAATTATACATTTTTCATACAATGGTGATTTTAGTCGTAAAACCCGTTCCAAACGTTTGAAATGATCTAAGTTGTACAATTTGATTTGTTTGTGTGAATTTGTCTGAATTAAGAAAGAATAGGTATTTATTTCAAAGCTAAAATATTTGCGTAAATAATTTAGAATCTAAGTTGTTTTCCAAAAGACGTTTCCTTCAGTTAGGTAGTTTAGACTTTTTCTTGGTTATCGCACAGATTTATTTTAAGACCTATTAAAACATTTTACTACGTAAGAATTCGTTTACATTTCTCAAAGTTAAGACGATAAATAGATGTGATACCACAACACGGTTAACGTTCTAGTGAATACTATTTTGTAGGCACGATATTTATTTTTCCAATAACATTTTACTAAACTTTCTACAGTTCACGGATCATTAAAGTCCTCGGGATCACGTAAATACAGTCTATAATTATAGTTATCTAATATCAGATGAAGTTCACCTGATATTAGTTGTACTATAAGCGGTTAACCCACTGATACGGATTCGCAGGCCGCACCGATGTTAGAGTTAGACAGCACTATGCCCGTATATAACGATATCCCTCTCGCACACGCGGCGCGAGAATCCGCATCCAATGTGAAAACCACTAAGAACATCATCGTGGGCCGAAATTTTTCTTAAAATGTTTACATAACTTTTAACTCACGGCATCTCCGTTCCGGGCACGTATTACTGGGATCTCTCGTATGTTAAGGATCATCTGCAGTCGAAGATCTGTCGAAAGTTTAAGCAATTTTCAAGTGTCGGCAGCTGCGCTCCGGGCAGGCGCAGGCGCAGGCGCAGGCGGTCAGGAGAGCTCGTGGTCGCGGCGGATGTAGAACAGGATGTAGGGCTTGCAGGCCTGCACGGCGCCGGCGGCGGCCGCGCGCACCGTCTGGTCGTTGCAGTGGAACCACTGCCCCGAGTTGTGCGCGAAGGCCGTGTAGTGCCCCGACCCCGCGCTGCAATATATACTACATTGTAGGAGAGCCCGGAAAACCGCTCAAAAATGGACGAGTGGACGAGTTCAAATAATACGAGTCCATTTTAGCGTTTCCGGCCGAGGCATTACATAGTGCTTTTCACGACTACTGCGAGGAAATAAGAAAACATTTGCATAACTATAAGTACTTTAATATAAATTAATATTTATATTGGCATGAGGACACTTGTTGAAAGAAAGCGATGAATTTTTGCCAGGAATGTTTATATTTTCTTCACTAGAAGAACTCATTTTTATAGCGTAGATACGTGTTTCTTGTATTTTTTAGTCCAACACAATTTACACTATCCAATTCAGTAACTATTTTCCAATCCCGCCGTTTTTACTTTTTTTATCATTTTTAAGAGGCGTTTTTCTGTTGTTTGCTTCAAAAAGACTAAACTTAGAAGCGGGTTTGCTAAAAAACTTAAGACAGTTTTTTTAAACAAGTAATTGGCCCTATAAATAACCTAATTTTATTTTCGAACGAAAAAGTTGCGCCAAAAAACAGACCTTTTACTCGCACTAATACCAGATGATGATAACAATGATCGCCAATGTGATAGTAGTAGTGGTGGTTCAGGTGCTGCAGAGCTATTGTTTGATTTCCAGCTTGGTTTTAGACCATCTATTGCCACATTTCCGAACAGTGGCGTGAAAACCTTATTGTTACACAAACACTCAATTGCCAGGAGTAAAGTGTTTAGAAATTAGCGACAGCGCGCGTAGTTTAAAATAGCACATCTTTATTGGGATATTTTTCCCAGTAGTTATCATTGATAACAGATGAGGTAATATGTCTAAATATTAGCACACTCTTTTTCCTAATTTTGAAAATCTAAATACGGTGTTAAGTGATAACTACTGGTTATATTTTTTTTATTAGCTGTAACAAATGGTAACAAATTGATGAAAAAACGTAAAGTCCGAGATAAACTACCGCGCCGTCCCGGCCTCTAAAGTATCCTGTGCATTATTGGGATTATTTTCAATCGTTCGTTCATGTCATGCACGATCAATTTTCAAAGTTTGCGGTGAATCTACTGGTACGGGATTTTCACCAAACTGATGATGGTAAAATTTCTCATTCGCACTTGAGCGTCACTGAGAGCGCGATCTGATCGAAAGGGAGAGAAATAGTGGTATACGTCCAGCGGAAACGAGAGAGAGATAGTGGTATGCGTTACCCGGAGCCGTGGTGCACGATGACGGCGGCCAGGTCGTACAGCATGGCGCGGCGCCGCTCCAGCACGAAGCGGGACATGTCCAGCGCGCGCAGCGGGAACGAGATGCCCGTGTCCACTTTCGTCCTGCACCAACAAACATTACACTATAATTTACATTCATTTTGTACTGGAGTCAATTATTATTATGCGGGTCCACACAGAGCGAACAGCCTCGCGAGGAAATTTCCTCGCGCGATAAACGCCCGGCCTCGCGCGGTCGCGTGCTCATGTAACTTTTGCCTCAGCACGTTTGCCTCATCCAAGGCAATTTGCTCGGCAAGATGGCTCCACTCAGTCAGCTGTTCATGCTCGCTCTGTGTCGACCCGCCTATTCATTATTTTTAGGGTTCCGTACCTCGAAAGGAAAAAACGGAACCCTTATAGGATCACTTTGTTGTCCGTCCGTCTGTCTGTTTGTCAAGGCCCTTTTTCTCAGGAAAGGGTGGTGATACCTCCACGCGCCGTTCCTGAGAAGCTGGAATTTATATCAAATACTCAGGTCTACTGTCCCTTGGAGCTATGAAAAAATCTAAATTTCGAAGCCAACGCAATCAAAAGATACAGCCGTTTATGCCGCAAATTTTCGACACTCGCAAGGGAATCAAAATCTACAGGGTACTTCCCGTGAACTCAGAATCTTGAAATTTGGTACGAAGCAACGTCTTACAGCACAGATAAAGGAAAAATTGTGAAAACCGTAAGTTTTTAGTTACATCATATAATAAAAATATTTTTAATAATTGATATGACTCGATTGTCGTGATGGGTGAACTTTTACTTATATACCTAGAGGTTTGTATGGAACCCTCGGTGCGCGAATCTGACTCGCACTTGGCCGGTTTTTTTTAAACTAAACGCGAAACAAAATGTCGCCCATAATGAGCATGGTCCCTACGCATTGTGGGTTTTGTATACCTTAAGAAAAAAAAAAATTTAACTTTTAACACATATCAGTGAGATAATAAGGATGAAATCAAAGTCAAATGGCGTTCTAAAAGTTTTAATCATGTGGCGAAAGATGGCAGTAAATTTAACTGGCTACAAAGTTCTCTTTGACAATTCACCTCTATTTCAAATTCTCTTTGGTGGTTATGCTGGTTCTAATTTAGCTTCCAAGGCTTAAGACGAAAGAGGACGGCCGCCTCAAAACCACCTTTCCGTACAAACGTAGTCCACATTTTCCTCTCTGGATCCTAACATGTTTTTTCTATTTTTTCATTATAACACGATTTAGGAGGATTTAAACATTTGTATGAGACCTTTTTTCGCTCCTAACTTTTATAATTAAAACGGTTGGGCATAGCTATGACTAAAATATATAAAATTCTGTAAAAATATTTTACATGATGTCAATATCGATAGGACTACGTTTGTATGGAGAATCGATCGCCCCCTTTCCTTTTAGCCCACACAAACTCACCTGCAGGCTCAAAATCTTCTGATAAAAAAAGAAATCTTGTTAGGTAAAGGTTCTTAGATTTAACCTTACCCGTGAACAAGATGCATGTAACTGCGTCGAAATATCGGGAGCTCAAAAACAACGGTTCATATCCTGGCCGATTTAAGTCTAGTAGATTTAACCTGTCAGATGATGCTGAATATTTTTAGAGATTTTTCAATTTGAAATGTAAAGTTACACAGCTGGATAAAGATGGCTAACTTACCTGAAGTAGTTGTGCCAACGAAACCGCTTGAGGTGTAAGCAGAGCACTTGCGGCAGACGCCGCACTCGGAACTGCTTGGTGGACTTCTGCTTGCTGCCGCAGCCGCTGCAGAAGTAGCGCTCCGTGTCCGCCAGCTCCTCCA
Source organism: Cydia pomonella (assembly GCF_033807575.1). Taxonomy (NCBI): domain Eukaryota; kingdom Metazoa; phylum Arthropoda; class Insecta; order Lepidoptera; family Tortricidae; genus Cydia; species Cydia pomonella. Next base: position 13,956,075 of record NC_084719.1, on the reverse strand, counting down.
CCTGGAATGTTTACGTTTATTTCATTAAGGTGGTTCGATTTTCATACAAAAAACAATCGCTATTTATTAATTAATTACACAATATTATTACATAAATAGTTGCGCATCTATCTACTTTCGAATATTCATTTGCGCTAAATTAATAGAAAAACTTCGTTTCATACAGAAATCATGCAATAATCAACGTTATATTTTTATAAATTTTACTCATGTGTGTGTGACAAATGTCGTGTACAAATACATTGCGGCGTTGCCACTCCATGCTTCGGACGGCCATCGGCGCGACGTTGCGATGTTTGACGCGTTTTTAGCTGACTCTGTCGACACTGACACTCAGTGTGACCAGGCGTACGATAATTGTCGTACATGTACAATAATTTGGGCCCCGGTATGACATAATGTTCCAAAGAGCATTATCGTACACTAAAGTACTATAATTTCAGCCCTTGGATGATGCCACCTTAAAAGTCTAGTAATTTGAAGCATAATATGACACTTTCTCTCAGAAATAGGCTAAAATTAGTATATTTTGGGTGTTCGGCTCCTTGGTGTAAGTTTAAAGTTTAAAATGTCTCAATTTCCTGTATACCGTTTGAGTCTATCCCAAAAATACACAAACATAAACAGATTTTTTGCGCAATTTCGACGAAAATTGTCTTTTTTTTTATTATTAATTGGAATTTTAAGCTTATTTTGCTAGACATTTTTAGGGGCTGCCTTTTTGATTGGCGTACGATATTTTTTTCAACGGTACAATAATATTGACACTCAAGTACGATAATTCTCTTCTGCTCGCCTGGCAACACTGCTGAAACTTGACAGGACCTGGGGGCCTACCGCAAAAACCTAAATTCGCAAATTGCGGGGATCTTTCTCTTTTACTCTCACTAAAACGTAATTAGAGTGACAGAGAAAAATGCCCGAAATTGACGAATTTCGATTTTCCCGGTAGCCGCCCTGGTGCTTGACGTACTTGATAGAAAACAACGCTGCCGCATGTTCTGAATTGTGATTTTATGTGTTTTTGGATTGAAAATGATAGCAACGTCTAAATCAAGTTACAAAAATCATCGATATTCTGGTCCGCGAAAAACCAGGAAAAGTGTAACTGTAATTGGAGTCTACAAAAAGCGGCCAAGTGCGAGTCGGACTCGCCCATGAAGGGTTCCGTACCATTTATGACGTATTAAAAAAACTACTTACTAGATCTGGTTCAAACCAATTTTCGTTGGAAGTTTGCATGGTAATGTATATCATATATTATTTTTAGATTTTTCATTCCGTTATTTTAGAAGTTACAGGGGGGGGGACACACTTTTTTTCACTTTGGAAGTGTCTCTCGCGCAAACTATTCAGTTTAGAAAAAAATGATATTAGAAACCTAAATATCATTTTTGAAGACCTATTCTTAGATACCCCACACGTATGGGTTTGATGAAAAAAATTTTTTTTTTTAATTTTTATGGCGTATTAAAAAAAAAACTACTTACTAGATCTCGTTCGAACCAATTTTCGGTGGAAGTTTGCATGGCAATGTATATCATATATTTTTTTTAGATTTTTCATTCTGTTATTTTAGAAGTTACGGGGGGGGGGGGACACACTTTTTACCACTTTGGAAGTGTCTCTCGCGCAAACTATTCACTTTAGAAAAAAATGATATTAGAAACCTCAATATCATTTTTAAAGACCTATCCATAGATACCCCACACGTATGGGTTTGATGAAAAAAGATTTTTTGAGTTTCAGTTCTAAGTATGGGGAACCCCCAAAATTTATTGTTTTTTTTCTATTTTTGTGTAAACATCATAATGCGGTTCATAGAATACATCTACTTACCAAGTTTGAACAGTATAGCTTTTATAGTTTCGGAAAAAAGTGGCTGTGACAGAATCGGACAGACAGACGGACATGACGAATCTATAAGGGTTCCGTTTTTTTGCCATTTGGCTACGGAACCCTAAAAATTACCAATTCATAGAAAATATGACCTAGAAACTAGTTCATTTTTATAAAACTCAATTTTGCCCGAGATTGTACTTAGGCGAATACCTAAGGGAGCTAAGTGTATTGATCTTGAATAATTAGTTGGCTAATATATGACTCCAACATGATATGGACATTTACGTCATAACTATTATACCTAGTTGGTTACTAAGTTCTGTTACTCGATTTCTTTCTTTCTTCCTAGCGTCGTCCCAGCATATTGCCACGGCTCAATGGAGCCTGGGGTCCGCTTTGACAACTAATCCCAAGATTTGGCGTAGGCACTAGTTTTTACGAAAGCCACTGCCATCTGACCTTCCAACCCAGAGGGTAAAACTAAGCCTTGTTGGGATTAGTCCAGTTTCCTCACGATGTTTTCCTTCACCGAAAAGCGACTGGTAAATATCAAATGATATCTGTTCTGAAGTTCTGTTACTCGATTTGCAACCTCTTTATTCCCGTTAAAACAAATGCTACCGAAAAAATAAAAAATGACATAATGTGGTGGATTTGTGAGCTATAATTATATACCACACATAACGCTTATCTCGTCGTATCTATAATGAATTGGGGCCTAAAAGAGAATCGTATTCCAATTTTTTGAAACGCTTGTATTACTTTCTATATTAACTAAAAGTTGCCTTAAAATTCAGCTTTTATACTAAAAACGGCTTTAAATATGTTAAATTAACAAAATATATTTTGACAGATGCTTTCGCGCCCAAAACGCTCTTTGAAAATTGTGTGACGTCACAGTTTATAGATACACACGTAGAAGATACGAACTGTCAACTGATATTTATCATTTGTTGTTAATCGCCTAACCGTCAACAGTGTCAATCCGAGAGTTGTGACGTCATCAGAATCTGCAATGACGTTTCGAGTTTGGTCACGTGACGTGTGCCAAAAGATATTTTAAATTCAATATTTGCAAAAATATGGTCATTACAGGTCCCCTAAAAGTAGTTTAACGTGTTCTTATAATCCAAAAGAATTTATTGGGATACAATTATGCCCTAAGATTTGTAGATGGAAACAACCCTATTGCGTTGCACAAATGTGGGCACCCGCCAAACATGATTTTGGGTGTGTCATACTCAGGGCTAACACAGATTCATTTCTGTGAAAAAGGTGTGAAAACCGGAAACTGGAAACCGTTCTCGAACCAATAGTGAAGCCCTTAAGCCACACCCTATTTCAAAACCAGCCATGGATCTTTGAACAAGACTCAGCTCCTGCACATAAGGCAAAAACAACTCAAGCCTGGTTTCGAAGGAACAAAATTGACTTTATTTCCCACGAAGACTGGCCGTCCTCCAGCCCGGACCTTAACCCCCTGGATTATGCCATATAGCAGGTTATTGAGAAGAAAGCCTGTGCTAAACCCCACACAAATCTTAACTCCCTCAAGCGGGCCATAGTTAAGACAGTGACGGAATTAGACATGACAATCGTGCGTGCCGCTATTGATGACTGGCCTCATCGTTTCAGGGCCTGTGTCAAAGCCAGAGGAGGCGATTTTGAATGATATTGTCATATGTGATTCCTGATTTTGTGTACTTCATTTTACTTATTATTTTATAATATATACTTTATTAAACTTTCGTTGGTATATTTTATGTAGATAAAGATTATTGCAGTAACAGAATTTAATAACCAACTAGGTAGAAAACAATGCAATACATAAAACACATAAATTGGATATGATGTGATCCGTTGAATAAAATTGACAATAAATAAATAATTTTCTATCCCTAGGCATTGTGTGAAACTTCTAGTTGTGTCAAAATATCGGGAAATCAATAATATAAACAAACATGGTAAATATCTCATTTCTTTTTATAATAGTTATAAATAGAAGGCAATGCAATTTTGTAACTTACTGTAATTTAATTAAATGTATCGTAAAAAAAAAGTTTTAATTCTACTGTAAAATAGTACCTACTTTTTTAAAGGCTGGGCAGTAAGGGAAAACAGCGTTTTTTTTTGAAAAAAATACCGGAAAATCTGACTTACAAATTTGGACTTTCTTAGGTTCATTCTACTTAGAATCTTCTCCACCCTAGCATTAAAAAAAGATATCCTAAAATATCCATACCATTACGTCACATTTTAGTGTGATAGAAATTTCAGTGTAAAACTAAAATTTCAATACAAATTTTCGGGTTTTTATAGCACGAGGATTGATTATACTAGTGATTCTGAGTTGGAAGAACCCAAAAATATCATGATGTGTGAGAATCAGATTTTTAATATTTTTATGGAAAAACGCTCATATTTCTCATAAAATAATTTATTAATAATAGGTACTTGATAATACTGATAACAAAAAAAAAATAATGAGTCTCGAACCCACATCCTCTTGCATGTATTTCCACGTACATACCGCAACGCTATTGAAGCCTACTCACGCTGTGCCAAATTGTCTACTACAAGGATCCCAGTACGACTGTTTGAATGTGTGAGTGATAGTTAGAAATAGAGTCAAGAAACATTCTGTCGACATTAAGGGGTAGTTTTTGTACAATGAAGTGTTCAATGTTTGTTTTAATAGTTCAATATTTATTTAAAGAGTGCGCTAAACATAATTTACAGTATAGAAATACCAAAGACTACTCCACAAAAAAATTAAAACTCAAAATTTGCAATTGTGGCGCCATCTAGTGAGGTTTAAGCTTTGGGTAACCTAGTCGAACCACCTTAATGTTATCAATACGTATCATCAATATGTTACAGTATGTAACTAGAATATTATGAAATATTATCCTGTTGTATAAATAAGCCCTGAATAAGCTACTTTTCACTTATCTGCGAATAAAGTTATCGTTGACGTTTCAGTTTTCAAATAAGCTTAATTGGTAGATGTAGTGCTCAGTTTTTCGCTTGTCGCTCGCCATAAGGACGAGATTTGCTTGTATTTTAGACGAATAATCTGTCAAGGCGTCCTTATGGCAAGCGACGTGGGACGTTTTGTCGGCCGCGGACACATTTAGCTAAATAGCCTATGAGGCTCGAGTGGCAGAGCTATATTTCAGCGATTTCGGGGTAGTTTTAGTTTTGTTGAGGCAGGGCAGGTCCAATGTTACCTGGACGAAGCTCGCGAGGCAGTCCAGCAGCGGCACGGGCGCGGCGGCGTCGGGCAGCTCCAGCGACAGGTCCAGGAACGGGTCCAGCTTCTTGCTCTCCGCGCCGCACGCTAAGCAGCGCACCTGTACAAAAACCATGTTTCATTATAGTTCTATCTACTTTTCTTAATACTCCGGACCTTTCTCGCGTAAACATGTGCATTTGCCACGCACCTTAAAAAAATATGAACGTTAACTACGTGCTATTAAACATAATTATTTGTTTAAAAATAATAATAACCTGCGGTTTTCTATATAATACATATATTATCAGTAAAATGAATAATTGAATTTGCCAAACGTCACCTCGCTCTGCAGGGTGCCGCCGAAGACGGCGGTGACGATGGAGGCGGCCGGCGGGCCCTCCGCGCGCGCCGGCGGCAGCAGCTGCAGCAGCTCCGTGTGCAGTCTACGGCACGGGGTGGCGAAGCATTTGTTCATCATTATTAGCGTTTTTACGTTACGTCAGAAATATGGCATCGTTAGGAAAAACAAGTACAAAATGAATAAATTTATTTCCTTACAGTAAATATCACTATATATTGATCGAAACCACAATATAATGCTTTTTAATCTCGTACCTTACTTAGGTAACTTAGCAAGCTTCGGTGCCCAGACCCGGTACTGAATTGAAAAACTCTCTATTATATCAAGATTGTATAAAATTCTATAATTTAATTGCTATTGACGTATTGACGTGTAAAAATCACCTGTCTAGCATGTATCGCAGAAACTCGTGCGCGTCCTGCTGCTGGTACCCGCGGAAGCGTGGAACCACCTTCCATATCACCAGGAACAGGCACTCTGGTGATATTGCTCCCTTGCCGCCACATCCGCTGTTCAGGTTTATCAGCACCTACGAGATTTAAATAACAAATATGTTAAGGTGCTGCGAGTTCAGCCAGCGGAGTTTTTGAAAAATCGATCATAATACGGTTAGCCAAAAAATATAATTGACAATCTCTCTCTAGTAACTTCCATTCGAAACCTGATTAAACTGCTGTCGCTCGATAGGAAATAAGTTTTTGGCAAAAAATTCATTTTTGGTACAAACTTTTATCGCTGACTGTACTTTTATTCCCACGGGCAACTAATACTCATCGAGACAATTCTAAAAACCCCAAACACAATTAGAACGCGTTGTTTTATAATTTTGCATTGTCACCCGACTTACATATGTATGCAAATTTTCAGCTTCGTCGGAAACCGGGAAGTGGTTCAAATTTAACTTGCAAGATTTGACCCTTACATACATAGGTACATTGCAACTTAAATAAAAGTTTGTAAAAAAACAAATAAGAAAACGCACCATCAAAAGGCCGTGACAGGGTAAGGGAACATCTTATGCCTTAACCCCTCGTGCAGCAAGACGCCTCGAAATGGACACTCTCCATCATCCGATTTTTAATAATTAAAACTTGCCGACTCGCCTTTCACTTGCCGACCCCAAACATTCTTGAGGCACAACTGGTCTGCCTCCTTGTCTAAATCGGAAACATAAACTGGACAATCTCGAAATTTACGCTTTGGAATTTTTCAAAATGGCGGAGGCAATGGGGTCTCGAAGGTCCACAGCTCAGAGCCATAAATGTTACCTTTCTCAACTCTTCAGCCATCACCACGTCCGTCATCTCCTGGCGCGTGTAGCTGCGGGAGTGGTACACCTTGCGGCCGTTGGTCTTCGGCTCCAGGACCGGCAAGCTGCTGAAGTAGCAGCTGAACTCCTGGATGTTGCTCAGGCTCTGGAGCACCGCATTCATGAAACATGTGTTGCCTGGAATTGCAAGCGTTCAGCTTATTAATTTAATCAGATGTTATTTCATTGAATTCACAGGGTAATTAGTAGAATTATATTCCTTTGCTGTTGCCAAATTACATATTGATTATTTTGCAAAGGTTACACTCCTCATAATTGCTAGCATATTTTTGTGATTGCTTCATGTTACATACAGCATATGTGGCTAGACATGAAGAATTTTAAATAAGTAACATAAGCAATTACAAACCTATAATTAGAAAATACTTAACATATTGGTGTTAGCGGCACTTGCACCATCCCGCTAACCCAAATTGTACTGGTAACCATGGCAACTCCAGGGTGATTGGTGCAAGTGGTTCTTAGACATTGAGTCATTAGATTTGACGTGCGAAGCTATAAGGGGGCGTCCACAAATTACGTAACGCAAATTGGAGGGGGGAGGGGGGGGGGTCAGGCCAAGCGTGACGGTCCTGTTACGTTGGGGAGGGGGGGGGGGGTCAAGGTTGGCGTTACGGCACGCACGATTTAAAAAAAAAAAAAATTGTGTTTTTATGTATTATTATAAAATATTAGCCACAAAAAATGGGATCGCCGCCGAAGCCGATACCGATTGTCCCGTTCATAGATGATTAAATTTCTTGATTCCTTGAAACCACAGTTTAATGATTTATTAAAACAGACAGATTTTTGGTTAAAAAGTATCTATACTACCACCTGTATTTCTTTTCTGAATATTAATCTAAAGATTTTTACAAAGCACTAGTTACGTAACGGAATTGAAGGGGGGGGTCCCAGATAAGCGTGACGGTCCTGTTACATGAGAGGAGGGGGGGGGTCAAAAAATAAGGAATTTTGCGTTACGTAATTTGTGGACGCCCCCTAAGAATAATGTTATGCTATTTTACAAACTCGATGGGTATGCTGATCATCAATACTGTAAAAAGGCCCAAAAAGAAAAGCACTCTTGTTGACTATACAATAATGTAATAAATTCAATAGAGGTACAACTGTTATAAAAGCTTGACAATGTTTAGTACCGGCCAGACGTCATGTTTCTCGGGAAAATCTTAACACCGCGATCTAGGATTTTCAACACATGGTATAGCGACATCTAGCAGGCAATTTGACAACTAAAATTAACTTCTTGCAAATAAAGTTAGGAAATACATACAGAGGTTGGACATTCCGCCCACCAAGGACAATAATAACACAAGTGTCCTTATTTCCGCCCACCATGAGACAACTAACTCTAACAAAAAAACAAAATGTCATGTAACATGGCACAGTGGAAAGTAATTGTAACATCTGATATCCAAAATGTATAACTACAAACTCAGAATTAAAAAAAAAACTTCAACTTATATTTGGCAAGAAACAAGACAAAAAAAAAACAACTAACAACCTAAGTTTCTATTGGCAAAAAACATAGTTTGCCAACAGGTCGTTTGATAATATTCCCTTTGCAACGTAAACTAACTACTCTAGTGATTCCATCCAGACCTGGGTGTTTATCAGTGACTACACCATATAACCATCTTGCTGGAGTCAAATTATCTTCCTTTACTAACACCACACTACCTACCACTGGCTCGGGAGTTTGATGAGCCCACTTATAACGGTGGTAAAACTGAGTCAGATATTCACGCGACCATCGGCGCCAGAAATCTTGGACCATTTTCTGTGTTAGCTACCATCTTCTTAAACTATCTACATTGGTACACTCATAGTTAGAGTCCGGGACAAGTACTAGGGACTCTTCAACCAGAAAATGCCCAGGAGTGAGTGGTATACGATCATCAATGTTGTTACTATTAATTCTTGACATAGGCCTTGAGTTGAGGCAAGCTTCGATTTGAGCTAAAACTGTTGCCATTTCCTCAAATGTCGAGGTGGAATTTCCAATTACTCGTCTAAGATGATGTTTTGTGGATTTGACTCCCGCCTCCCAGAGGCCTCCAAAGTTTGGAGAATGTGGAGGAATCCAATGCCAATTAGTGGAATTTGTAGCAAGCTGGTCGGCAATTTCCACAGCTATGCTTGATCGTTCTTCCGCGTATAACTGCTTCAGCTCACGAGCAGCTCCTACGAAGTTTGTTCCATTGTCGCTCCACAAATCAGCGCAATGACCACGGCGTGCTGTAAAGCGTTTAAAGGCCGCAATAAATCCTTGAGCTGTCAAATCACTGACTGCTTCAAGATGTATTGCTCTTGTAGCCATACAAATGAAAACGCAGATGTAGCCTTTGTAAGAGCGGTGGCCTCTTCCCTTTGAGGTGCGCATGTTTATTGGACCAGCATAGTCCACACCACTCTGAAAAAAGGGGCGATTGACAGTTCCTCGAACTGACGGCAGCTGTCCCATCAGTGGATGTCTCGATGCAGCAGCATAGCGAGCGCAAGTCACATTTTTGCGAACGAATAACTTAACGGAATTGGTTGCTCCGATGACAAAATATTTAGATCTTAAGTAATTGAGCATCAGTTGTGGGTTGCCATGCAGAGTTTTTTCGTGCGCGTTGTCTAAGACCAAAGTTGTGAAGTGCGACTTATGTGGAATTATAACTGGGTGTTTCATTTGTTCACTGATTCCAGCATGCTCTAATCTTCCACCAACTCTCAGGATACCATCTTCATCATTTATAGGGTTTAGTGAGGTAAGTTGACTCTTCTTATTAATTGTTTTATTTTCGTTCAGATTTTTCAATTCTTCTTTGAAATGATTCGCTTGAACAATCTTAATACACATTTTCAAAATCTCTTGTATTTCAGTGCTTGTTAACCATAAACTTACTTTTTCTTTTCTAGCACATTTCAAGAAACGTTTACAGAAAGCCAGAATGCGTAGCAGTTTCCACAATTTAGAAAACCTTGAAATAAGTGTTTCTTCGGCATCTGCTGTGACATCATTACCACAAGTATTCACGAAGCATGCTTTAGTGCTTTTTTCTTCTAACTTCGTGTCTTTTATGTTTGGTTTTTTGTAGCTAATTTCTTTATTTTTTAGCCACGACGGACCTTCTATCCAGAGCTCTTCTTTACTCAGGTGCTGTGTACCTCTAGACGCGCAGTCTGCAGGATTATCTTTCGAAGAGACATGGGACCATTGGTGCGGCTCAACTGATGTTATTATTTCAGATACACGGTTGGCAACAAAAGTTTTCCATCGATTTGGACGACTATTTAGCCAAGAAATGACCACTGTGGAGTCAGTCCATGCATGAATGTTTGCCTTGCTGATACTCATAACATCGGCTACTTCAACCAGCAATTTGGTGAGTAACACAGCTCCACACAATTCCAGACGTGGAATAGAAATTTGTTTGATAGGAGCCACTTTAGTTTTGGACGTGATCAGTGACACGTGCACCTTTCCTTCTTCATCTACAGTCCTCAAGTACACAACAGCAGCAAACGCTTCATTAGAAGCGTCGCAGAATCCCTGAAGTTCCGCAGTTACATTGGATCTAGCGTTGTTCCACCTAGGCAGCTTGAATTCGGTAAGTTGGTTTAGACTTTCTCTGTAGTTTAGCCAATTCTTCAGTAATTGTGGTGGAACTTCATCATCCCATTCGATTCCCGAAAGCCACAATTTCTGGATGAAAATTTTAACCACTATGATCACTGGAGCTAACCAACCAAGTGGATCAAACAGCCTTGATATGTCAGATATGACACTTCTTTTTGTTACAGGAACTTTGAGTGGAGGAAGCTGTACCGAATATTCAAATTCGTCATTTCTGCGATTCCAGACCAGTCCCAGAATTTTCATGACAACGTCTATCTTCAACTGGAGACTTCCTTCCTCTTTGACATCAGTTTCTTTCATGTAACGCATTAATTCTTCATTATTACTGCTCCATTTCTGTAATTGGAATCCACCTTTTTTCAAAAGTTCATTCATCTCTTGGTACACTACTTTACCCTCTTCTACAGATTCACAGCCTGTTAACAAATCATCTACATAAAAATGCTTGAGGACCCTATCAGCAGCATTTGGATACTGTGATCCTTCATCGTGGGCTACTTGCTGAAGAGCACGCACTGCGAGATGGGGTGCTGATGCCGTACCAAAAGTGACTCGGAGCAGTCTCAAGTGCTTTATCTTCTCCCCCGAGTTTTCACGCCATAGGATGCGTTGAAAATCTACATCGTCTTCGTGCACTTTTACCTGCCTGTACATTTTAACAATGTCTGCTACCAGACATATAGGATGGCAACGCCAACGAAGGATGGTATGACGCAAAACAGGTTGCAGAGTTGGACCTACTAATAGGTCTTGATTTAAGGATACGCCATTAGAGCCAGGACAAGACGCGTCATAAACTACCCGAAGCTTTGACGTGGATTTGTCATCTCGGATGACAGCATGATGTGGCAAGTAAACTGCATCTGGGTTGTTCTCCTGTCCTGGGGGAACTTCTTCCATGTGTTCTAGCTCAAGATATTCATTGATGACATCTGTGTAGCGTTTCTTCATTTCAGGATCTTTTGCGAACCTCTTTTCTAATTGGTTGAGACGCCTAGTTGCAATAGGCACAAAGTTTCCGTGTTTGCAACTGGGATCTTGATCACGAAATGGTAGTTTCACAATATATCTACCTGTGCTATCACGTTCAGTGGTAGCAGTAAAAAATTCTTCACATTTCTTCTCGTCTTCAGTGTAATGTTGCTTGGGATCTGTCGTATTGTGGTCAGCCTCGAGCTCCCAAAATTTTTTGAGTAACTCATTTTCATCTAAATGAATGTGGTTAACGCTAACGCTGTTACGAATTTCCGACTCACCTAAGTGAGTTGGCCCTGAAACGATCCAGCCTAAAGACGTTCGCTGAGCGATGAGTGCTCCCTGTGGAGCTTTGATCATTTCGTTTAAAAGTATTTGACCGTACACCTCTCCTCCTAGGAGCAAGTCGATTTTGCCGGGAATGTTGAATGTGGAATCTGCTAAATTTAATTTAGACAGTTCAGACCACGAATCAATGACAATACGTTTTCTCGGCCGATTCGATGTTACCTTGCCCAAAACATGAGCATGCACGTTCACTTCAAAGTCAGGTTCTAGGAGTGATGAAATTTTTACCTTTACCACCGCCTTAGAGTTCACAGGTGAACTCTCTTCACCGCCTAGACCCGTGACTGTGCTCTTGTGGGAAACCTTGTTTAGTCCCAGCAGTTGTGCTGCAGACTCCGTTATAAAAGAGGCTTCCGAGCATTGGTCGATTAAACATCTGAGGGTTATACCTGAACCTGTTTTCGACTGAGCTTGAACCAAAGCCGTTGGCAAGAAAACTTGCCCACGACTGGTCGAAAAACAAGTTGTTACATTATTGGGCTCATCACACGATAATGATGGAGCTGTTGTTGCATGTGCAACAATACTGCCTTCAACCGATTGAGTAGGTTTGACTTGAGAATCGGTTGCTTGAGTGCTAGTTTTTGGGTGCAGTAAAGAATGATGTTTGCGCTTGCAAATTCGGCATCTACTAGATTGGCGACAGGAATATACGTTGTGACCTGAACCTAAGCAATTGAAGCAAAAATTACCGGACTGGATGAAATCACGTCGAGCATCAACATCGATTTTTGCAAAACCTTTACAATTACACAATTTGTGATTCTCTGAACAATAGCCACAAGAAATTTCAGTGACATGATGCACTTTAAAGTTGCTACTACATTGTGCATTGGGTTTCTTTGAAACAAAGCTAGTCTTCGATGATTTCCCATCAAAACATTCGAGTGCCCTAAATCGGGTTTCTAAAAATTCTCGAAGTTGGTTGAGTGTGGGCAAATCTTCAGAAGACTCGCTAACCTTAAGTTCCCACTGTTTCCTAGACTCGTTGTCTAATTTAAGACAAATTATATGAATCACAATTATGTCCCATGTATTTGTGTCGATGCCTAAGTTGTTCAATCCATTTAAACACTCATTTGTAGTGTCCAGCAATTCTTTGAGTGCATTCGCGGACTCCGTCGTAATATTCTTCTGACTCATGAAGCGTTTGAGAATGCAGTTAGAAAGATACTTCTTATTATTATAGCGCTTTTCCAATTTCTCCCAACATGCGCTGTAATTATCCTGCGTGATCTGTACGTGACGCAAAAGCTGTTCAGCTTCACCGACTAAATAACCTTTCAGGTAGTGCAATTTTTGGACGTCGTCTAAATCTCTATTCTTATGGATGAGCGACGTGAATAGATCTCTGAAGCTAATCCACTCAGAATAATTTCCTGAAAACGTAGGAATTGAAATCTTTGGTAGCTTTACCATCACCGATTTGCCTTGATTAACATCAGACTTATTCTCAATTATGGTAGACTCAGTGCTCTTTCCAGGAATCGAAACATTTAGTTTGTTTAAGGCAATCTTAAGATCCGACTTATAATCCATGAATAACTCTTCCGCATTAGAATATATGTCTTCAGTAATATACTCGCTGAACTCAAGTGTAGTAGACTCTTGAATGATTTTAGTATGAGTTGACACAAACTTTTCCCATAAAGATTCTAAGGTTTCTAATCTTGTGCTAAGATAATCTACAGAGTTAAGCCGTTCCTTAGGCGATTTTTTAAAGTTAGTGTTAGCCTTATCTATTCTCAAATACAAGTCCTGTTGCACTTTTATAAGAGCCTCCATGGTGAAATTTTCTAAGTGTTTGGAACTTAGCAATATCTTGGCAAAATTGGGCGTGGATTCCCCGTCGTTCCACTTTCTTCGAAACTATTCTAAGTCCAAACTTGCTACGAATTTTTCTATGTCCAAACTTGATGAAATTTATTCAAAGTCCAAATTTGTTGAAATTTCACTAAGTTTTTGACAGTTGCACTATTTAATAATTTAATATACTCACGGTTGTCACTTCACTACGTCACACATATAATTCGCTTACGTCATAATGCTGCTTCTCACCACTGACGTCACAATGCATTTGCTTACGTCACACGCTGCTCCGGGAAACATAGGCTCTTCTCGCCTTAACACCGCTGGCAGCAAACCACTACCTTGCCCGGCGTCCGTTGGCCCGAAGTTTACCGAATCCACTAGCCGAACTAATCCGGCTCGAAGGACCATGTAAAAAGGCCCAAAAAGAAAAGCACTCTTGTTGACTATACAATAATGTAATAAATTCAATAGAGGTACAACTGTTATAAAAGCTTGACAATGTTTAGTACCGGCCAGACGTCATGTTTCTCGGGAAAATCTTAACACCGCGATCTAGGATTTTCAACACATGGTATAGCGACATCTAGCAGGCAATTTGACAACTAAAATTAACTTCTTGCAAATAAAGTTAGGAAATACATACAGAGGTTGGACAAATACAATTTTGCGAGATTTGGCGTTTTTAGGTTATAAATTACAATACAATACAAATACTCTTTATTGTACACCTCAATACATAAACAATACAAATAATACAACACATTAAGCAGAAATTAAATTATATGGAGGTGACACCTACTACCCTACCCATTGGGTTTATTCCACTAGTTACCACCAAGCTGTTACCAGTGGTAACTAATGGGATTTTTTTTCCAGCTTTTACCAGTGGTAACAACTTGGTGGTAACTATTGGGAATAATCCTACCCAGGGTTCGAGTTTGAGAAATACTATAGATACTTTGCTATCGCAAACCCACTGGCTCGGTAAAAACAAGGACCTATAAAACTGCATCTGTACTTATTATGTATTAGTATGTCAACTTGTACTGTATATAGACAAGCTGTAGATATTTGTTTCAAGTATTGCAAAATTTTTTTGCATTTAAATACGATTTTTTTTTGTATTTAAAAAGTGCATTAGCTTCGTATTTTGATATGTAAATTAAGGAAACTATGGGTCTATTTACTGCTGATTAATGTTGTTGAATAGCCGGGTCCACACAGAGCGAGCATAAGCCTCGGCCGAGGCGGTATGCTCGGGCGAGGAAAACGCACGCGCCGCCTCGGCCGAGACACGTGTACACTGGCCGGTTTGTGCGTGAGGAAACTGCCTCGCGCTCGCGCGTATGCTCGCTCTGTGTGGACCCGGCTATTGACTGTTTGTTTCTCAATAAATAAAAACTGAACCTACCTAAATTTTTTAATCCTACAACTTTCTTCTCCCTGTGATTGTTGCCGTTGCAGGGCGAGCCCTTCTTCTCCTTGCTCTTGGGGCCGCTCTCCGCCGAGCTGCTGTCGTCGGAGTGGGATCTTTTACGGGAACGCGGCCTTAAGCTACGAACTGTTTCTTCGGGCGTCTGCAAAAAAAAGCGCATTTAACCGATTTGCAAGACATTGAGTTTGAGTGTATTTGATTTTGTATGCTTCTCTTATTCTTATTACTCATTCATACTCCAGAATCGTATCATACTATAAATACCAATGACTTCCTCGAATCATTTGATATTTTACCTACTTATCAAGTTAGCACTAACTTTTCGTTAAAAAAGGACAATAGGGACTTAAATAAATATAAATAAATATTATAGGACATTATTACACAAATTGACTAAGTCCCACAGTAAGCTCAATAAGGCTTGTGTTGTAGGTACCTAGACAACGATATATATAATATATAATTATAAATACTTAATTACATAGAAAACACCCATGACTCAGAGACAAATATCCGTGTTCATCACACAAATATATGCTCTTACCAGGATTTGAACCCGGAACCATCAGCGTCATAGGCAGGGTCACTACCCACTAGGCCAGACCGGTCGTCGCTACTTACTACGAGGAACATGTAAGTACCTTAGTATTTTTAGTCCGTTTGTCCGTATCCGAGCCCTCCTGTGCTTCTGTCGTGTCTGCACCCCTGGCTTCCTTGCTAGAAGAAGGCTCCTGCGCTGAGGAGGAGGATGAACAACTGTTTGGCTCGCTGCCATCTTTACTGTTTTCCTCATTACCTAGGTTACTATTTGTGTCGGTCACATTTCTTATTTGCATAATACTTTGCCTTATTTTGTCTATTGATTGTGTTTCTGTGTCGTTTGATACATAGTCATCACATTTGTAGCTGAAATTTAAATAATATAGTTATTTGATATTTTATTACAAGTCATATTTTACAAAGAGTGATTTATAATACTATCACTAAAGGATTTACTAGTTACCAATGTGACAGATAGGTAGATACAAGAGAAAAAGATAAGCAAATAAACAATTATATAAAAAACCTTCCGGCTAAACTAAAGAAAACATTGTAAGAGTAGTTTAAACACGACATTAAAAATTTAAATAGTTATGGAAAATACAATGTTGGTTTAAACTATTTTTACTAACTAATTTCGTGCCTACAAATTATATATGTTATAAGCCGGGTCCACAAAGAGCGAGCATACGCGCGAAGCAATTTCCTCACGCACAAACCGGCCAGTGTAGACGTGCCTCGGCCGAGGCGGCGCGTGCGTCTTCCTCGCTCGAGCGCGCCGCCTCGGCCGAGGCACGTCTAGACTGGCCGGTTTGTGCGTGAGGAAATTGCTTCGCACGTACGTGCTCGCTCGCGCGCTCGGTGTGGACCCGCCTATAGTCAAACCTCGAAGCTCTGGAGCTCCTAGGTTTGACTAGTCAATCCTGTGACTGAAATAATGATGTTGAAGGAGAGACTAATTTGGTGAGGCAAACGTTGAAAGTCCACTTGAAATCAGGGCTTAACCAGTCATACTTCAATTAGGTATTAGAACGTCTTACTTTGTTACATTGTGTATAATAAAACGTCATTTTTTAATTTAAATGTTTATTATTTGAATATTATCGTAATTAAAATCTCGTTCCCTAAGTCGACACAGACCTGGGGGCCTACCGCGAAAACCGGAATTCGCAAATTGCGGGGATCTTTCTCTTTTACTCTTACTAAAACGTAATTAGAGTGACAGAGAAAAATGCCCGCAATTGACGAACTTCGATTTTCGCGGTTATAGCCCTGCTACGGGGGGGGGGCTCCTATTTCTGGACAGATTGCCCCTTGGTTGAGCATCTGAAGCTAACAGGTTTAAACATGTTACAAAGTGCAGTACAGACCGATGTTTGACACAGTCTGACAGTCACTTCTAGGATCGACTAGGCAAAGCCCGAGACAGATATTTTACTCTCAACATTTGCCTGTAAAGTTAGGAACTTCTAGGTGTGACTAAAAATACTTCAGTCAAAGGGTGAAATTAGAATTAATTTTGGGGTTTGCCCAAAGGCTTTGGTCAAACGGGAAGAGACTGCATATGCATATCGACCTTTGACTAACATATATATATTTTACTTACCAGTAAACCGAGAACACATCAGAATTCATACACAGCTGATGGCCCGAAGTCTCGGCATGTAGCTTTGCATGCCCATTCACATACCGACCACAGTTCACCACCCCACACTGTAGACACAACCAATTCTGATCCTTTGCTGCACATTCTGCAAAACAAAACATTGTTACATATTAAATATAATGTAATGTAATCAATAACTTCGTTTTGACAATAGATCTGGCCTAGTGGGTAGTGATGTTACCTAAGAAGCAAATGGTCCTGGGTTCGAATTCCAGTAAGGGCTTTTATTTGTGTAATGAACACAGATATTTTTTCCAGAGTCCTGGGTATTTTCTATGTATATAACACATAAGTATGTATCTATCTTTATACATATATATTTATGTAATATGTATGTATTTATGTATATCATCTCCTAGTACCCATACTTAATCCAAACTTTGCTTAGTTTGGGGTTAGGGTGATTAGTGTAAGATCGTCCCCAAATATTTATTTACTTAACACTGGATTGTCATAGGTTAGGTGAGAAAAAAGATAGCTAGCAATTGACAGATCAGAATTCAATTTGAAATAGTTAAAATATTAGGAACAATCTGATTACAATGGCCAAACTAGATACAACGTTCATTGAGAATGGCCCAAAATAAAACGACTTTAAGCTATGTTAATCAAAACATTTAGCTACACGAGGTATATATTAATTTATTAAATTGAACAGAGTCAGGATACCAGTATTTTACACAATTATATTTCTATAGATATAGCTGTCATAAAGTAACATGAAGTTCAAGATTTTTTCAAAAATAGTAGTAAGGTAGGTGTGATCAATTTCTATACGTTAAGTTCCCTCAAGTTATCTTGATACCTTTTTATACAATTCGTGCTATCTCTTTGCGAAGGTATTGACGTGAATGACGTGTTTTCTAGTTCAACACACTGCGCAATACGAAATTAAGTAACTAAACTAACATCATATTAGGCTGATCACATATTGTATCAATGCGAATCTGACTCATTCCATTTGGACTTTACGGAAAGCGATATTTGTTTATAAAGCAGATGTTTGAGGAAAGTGCATAACCTAGTATCCATGTCTAGGATTAGTTTCATATCATGACGGAACGCATGCTATTATCATAACATTTCAGCATAAAATAACAATATTTTTAACACATCGCGGCAGGTAACGCGACATTCTCATCATTCACGGTCATTCGAGTACCCCGCGCCCCACCCCGTTTCTCCCACTTCCCCTTCCCCTCTGCGACCCATGATAACAGCTGATTAATAAAACTTCGCTGTATTGATTTTTCAAACTAACCCTAACAAATGCGACGTGGCGTCTCGACCACAACGCATATTTTGAGATATGAAACTCTCGTCATATTTTGTTAACAAACTAAGTCATTACCTGAACAATCCCAGTTCTTTGTGATCGAGGTATCTTCTGTGATGAGGTCGCTGTCCACCTTGACGTTATCTAACAAATGGGTACATTCCATTCTTCATAATAGGTATGATCTAACCGAATAAAAATAATATAAGCTTAATTTAGAACTCATGGAAATGAAATAGATTTCTATCACAACTCTCTCGAGCTCACAAAACGAATGAGATCGAGCTAGGGAGCAAAAGCAAACACAACAATTAAAGTGGGTTGCCATCTATAAAACTACTGTAAGAAAATGAAGCAATCATTTCAGTTTTGAAAATGTACATATCTCACTGTATTTAATAATAAAAAACCGATAAACACTGCATTTGTTTAGAATTGAGCAATATTTACTGTTTCAAACAACCAATTTGCTGAAATAATGTTGCCATTTGATATAAAAAAAATTGCTATTTGTAGAACACGCTTACTGCTTATCGCGGGAGTTTTCAATCATTATGAGTAGGAAATGAAACGTGGTGGCTATATTGTCGGTATTTACACGCCTTGAGATAAAATCTAAGTAGTAAGCATAAACAGAGGGCCTACCGCGAACACCGAAGTTGCAAATTGCAGGCAGGTTTCTTTGTCACTTACGCCTAAATTGGAGTAAAAGAGAAAGATGCCCGCAATTTGCGAACTTCAGGAAGCATTTTGTTCATAAAAATCTTAATTTTATTTTATCCTATAACAGGCTATTAAAATAAGGCTTGATTTCAAGCCTGCCCTTCACCATATTATGTGTGAAAACTAGTCTTTTTACTTCAGATGCTGAAGACTTGTCTTCAAAAGCATAATTTAATGAATTGAAAAAATAAAACAACTAGTATATTTTAATGTTTATTATCCTTAATTACGTCTGCCACCATAACCGCCCGATGTAGCCGGTTGTGTCAGCTGGAGGCCATTAATATTGTTGAAGTCTAGCATCTTCAACATGTCCTTGGTGTCGGGATCAACCTCGATGATGTCATGCTCCAAGGCAGAGACTTCAGGGACGTAGTTGTCACGTCTCTCACGCTCCTCCTCCTGCAGTTTGATGGAGATTCCACGGACCTGGGAGTTCCGGAGACGCCTCATCAAGTGGGTGGCAAACCTACGAAAAATTTACAAATTAGACAATAGAAAGAATGAGGTTTGGATGCTTATAGAACAAAATGTACATGTTGCAATTTTGTCTTATAAAGATCCAAACTATTAAATGCAAAGAGAAAGGGATATAGAGGTCGATGAACTTTCAATGTATTCTGTAAAAGATAAAATTGGTGGCAATGGAATATTATTAGGTACAAAATGAACTGGCAACATAACAATAATCCTTGCAACTGGGATGAGGTCTTCAGAGAAACAATAAAATGAAATGAATGCTACAAAGATTAAAACAAGATTTTGGTGAACACTACTATTCATTAAAAACAAGACTGGAGTGACAGTACTGCCAGTCCTTAAAACATGAAAATAGTAGCAAATCTAATAGGCGGGTCCACACAGAGTGAGCATACGCGCGAGGCAATTTCCTCACGCACAAACCGGCCAGTGTAGACGTGCCTCGGCCACTCGCTCTGTGTGGACCCGCCTAACGACTAATAGGTTAGGAATTCATCTGGAACAAATTGTCAGACACAACCAAATCATAAAAAAAGTAAGTAGATAAGTAAGCTTTATTCAACAGCAGTTCTTACATTTCATTAAAATTACAGTCTACATAAGTATTAACATTCTACTCGTAATGATTTAGTGCCCCACATATAGTAAAATTAGTGATGTTCAGAATTGTACACAATTTGAGTCCAATTTTCCAACAGCTTATTATAATTTAAAGGAAACGGGGATATCCTAAGGCAAAAAAGAAATATACTAATAAGAAAACTTAAAAGCATAACATAAAGTTTAATCAAAACATGACATATCGACTTACCCGGCGATCTTGTTACGAAGGGGCTTCGTAGGAATGATAGCGATTTCCTCACATATTCTCTTGTTGGTGTCAAAATCAAGGGTCAACCTTGTGTAGTATTTCTCAATAATGATTTTGGCTGCCTTCTTCACGGTCTTAGTCCTGACGCGACCCTGGAATATGTCAGGTTATGGGGTAAATATAGGCATCACAAGAAGAGGTTCCACGTAGCGGTTTATTAAATACACCAATGTAGCACATATTAGAGAGATTGGAAAGATTAAATGGGATTTAACTAAAATAAAATAATCACCATGGTTAGGAATTACTGTTGCCGTCTCTGACAGTTAACAGAAAAGAATCTATAGTCTATGAAGCTTAAAATGTCAAACTACACGCACAGATTGTGAACATTTTTTTTAGCTAAGCTCTATTGTATTTGAAGCAAAAGTGTAGGTAGAATAAAATATTATTAACAAAGATTTTAAAATAATTAAATAATCATTTCCTTTTTTGTGTACGCAGCGTACACGGATATCAACTACAATTAGTCCGAAAATACAAACTATTTCGCGATATTAAATCATGAATATCAGTGCAAAAATAAAGTAAATATAATTTGCTTAGTGTTTGATTCATAGACATACAATATGTTTGATTCGATATTTTTAGCTTGCTAGTGACTTGCTTATCAAAGCTTGCTTATAGAGGAACCATTTAATGGACTGCACACACCACTATGATGGACAATGAATGACCAATTTAGTTCGAAAAACTATAGTCTATGATTGTGAATTTGTTTTTCAATCTGTAATCTGTAGCGTACTAGCGTAGCGTGTTCATGGTTGTTCCGGCTTGCCATTCCGAGTTCGCGCCGTGTTCAGTTCTAAATTAAATTGAAAGCATTGTGATTTTAAAGCGCTATTGCAGATTTTTGGTGTCGTAACTGTACCAGAAGTTGGAATTACTTTTAACAGTCTTTATTTAACCGTAACCATTGAATCTTTATCCACCATGTTTTGGGGTGAGTAGTAATTTTAACCGGCGGGATCGCCACCACGTGTTTCCAACCAGTAACATATATCTTGTAAAAAATCTATACTTGTAACGTTACGTCTCAACGTCCTTAGTTTAATATTAATGCAGCTTTATCCGCACTAGATCTAGTCCAACAAATTGTTCAGTTTGGAGACGTCATCCCACACTTACCTACCTACTCAAACTAATAAAGTGCATATTACCTACGTGCATCACAACCGCCGCATTTTGAATTACCTGAGACGATATTAAAAAATATATACATATAATAAACGTGTTGATTCTTCCTTCACGAAATAAGTGATTAGAAATAGCAGGAGTCCTGAACTTGCGCGCCATGCGGCCAACATTAAGAACCCTTTTTTCAACTATACTGATGTTTGAGAACAGCTTATAGAAACCATGTATCAAAAATTATACCACTTTGTTGCTATGTTGACTTGAATTTTCCAAATAAAATCTTGGAAGAAAGGTGTTCCAGGAGTAAATACTTTCATATATGTGTGTATTAAGAATACTTTTATCAAATTAAATTGAATCATCATTTAGCACTCTTCTCGTTTGCATCCTAACGGCACCCTGACTGCCTTTACAATCTTAACCTAAAGCCTGTCTCACACAGAGCAATCTTATAGTATAGCTAAGCACCACTCATGCCAACAATACCAAATATATATCCCCGTCTGTCTAACACCTACATTATGAGAGACGAGAAGAAAATATATTGTAATATACAGAGATATACATCCCAATGTATCTTAGATGCCTTGCTATAGATGTGGATACAAATCTGGCTTGCTGTAAGATATTGTAAGAAACCAAAATATATCATAAGATGCCTTGCTATAAGATATCTTTTGGTATATTAGCGCACTGTCTGTAACAGGCTTAAGAATTTGTGCTGCACTACCTTTTACAAAATCATTGTTTAGACGACCGGTTTGGCCTAGTGGGTAGTGACCCTGCCTACGAAGCTGATGGTCCCAGGTTCAAATCCTGGTAAGGGCATTTATTTGTGTGATGAGCATGGATATTTGTTCCTGAGTCATGGGTGTTTTCTATGTATTTAAGTATTTATAAATATTTATATATTATATATATCATTGTCTAAGTACCCTCAACACACGCCTTATTGAGCTTACTGTGAGACTTAGTCAATTTGTGTAATAATGTCGTATAATATTTATTTATTTATTTACCCTTGACCTTGCAACTGGGCCTAGATTTATTGTTTGAAAGATTACAATTAAATCAAGAAACAAAGTTGTTTGAATTGTGAATTTAAGTTTGCATTAAGTTACAGTAGTAAATAATATGGACAAAGAAATATTCATTTCTCATCCAGTGCCTGTATTACTTGAATGTTGTTGTATTACACCACAACAATACACCAGAACAGGTAATGAGCAAAATATGGTTGTGTCACCGAAATTATTTTTAGGTTCTAGATTTATATTACAATTATTATTGTATGAATGTTAATCTGAAAGGGATTTCTATTTTCTTTATTATGAAAGGGATATAATATCTGTTTTGTTTTGTATTAACAAAAATATTATTCAATAGGACTGATTATGGAACCGAACAAACGGTACACCCAAGTGGTGGCAAAGCCGTTCCACATATCCCAGGCGGCAATGGACATCTCTACAGGTGATAACGACCCATGCCAAGTCATGGTGGTGGTTGAGGGAAAGAACTTCTTGGTGTGCACACTCCAGAAGAACAAGAATATCCAAGTGTCTTTGGATCTGTACTTCAAATCAGGAGATGCTATTTCATTTTTGACAAATGGTAAGTTTTAATTACAAGGTACTTTAAGAATCATACTCATAGTGGGGCACCACTTATCTGTTAAGTTAACGTGTAACTAAAATCAATGATCAAGAATAGCTTTTTGAATTGTAACAGTAAGGTAACTTTTCTGTGAAATTCCATTTTGTTTGAAAACATTTTCCACTAACTAAATCTTGATAAATCACTTTGATTTTGATGTTGATCACTCAAGCATTATATATTCTAGGTTTATGGATTTCACTTTTTGATTGTTTTGCATATTTTGAAAAAAAAAAAAAAAATCCTATAAGCCTACTTTTTCATTGTGTCAATAACATACTAAAAAATCATGGAGACTGGAAAATATTTAGAAGTGGAAAAACATTTTCTCTTTTTGCATGGACAATCATGTGGTATACTTCCCTCTTAATGTTTGTGTTAAGTTGGCATAATACCTTCCTATCAAAACTCCTACAACTGTTATGCAAGCCAAATTGACATAGGGTAGGTTTAATTTTTTTTTTAATACTATGTTGGTGGCAATCAAGCACACAGCTACTAACCTAACCTAATGATAAGCAGTCTCCGCAGCCTATGTACGCATGCAAGTCCAGAGGAGTTACATGCGCTCTGGCAACCTTTGGGTGATTATTATTGACAGTCAAATTAGGCTTCTCTGGCAAAGGTTCTTTAGTTTTAGATACAAAATAGACAATGTATGCATTATGTCAACATGTTTTCCATCTAATTTTAAATGTAATAGGTATTAGGTATTTTGGCAATTAATCACTATCATAATTTTATTATAGTATAAGCTATAATATTAATAATGAAAAATAACTGACATAGTACACAGACATATTTAAAACGTTTTCCTAATCACCACAAATATCTGCAGGAAAGTGCAATGTCCACTTAACTGGCTACCTGGACCCTGAATTTGAAGATGAGGAGGCATCTGAAGGTGACGAGGAGGAGGATGAGGATGAGGCCCCCACTCTGGTGTCGGCAGCTAAGAGGAAACTCGAGAACAGCAATGAGAAAAATGCCAAAAAACAAAAGGTAATAAAAACTTAACATCAGGTGTACTTGTGTTAAAAAAAGGTCTTACTTACTGCATACTGCGTAGTCCTACTACATAGTCTTTCTCCACAGACGTTTTGTCTGCTTGCTCTTGGCATAGGCCTCTCTCATATTCATCCACATGTCTCTTGTCCAGTGCCTCTCTTCTCCACAAGGCTCCAGCTACCTGCCTGAACTCATCTTCCCATCTCATTTTTTGTCTACCATCATTACTTTTCCCATCCCTTGGGTACCATGTTGTGATGTCTTTTGACCATTTATCTCTCTTGTCTCGAAGCATGTGGCCGGTCCACTTCCACCTGAGTCTTTTCTAAAAAAGATCTTGCCTATATTGGAGTATGGACATTTTTCTTTAGTGGCTTAGTAAGAGAAACTATGAGGCAAGCTTAACACTTGTAGGGATAATAAACAGTTCGAGATACTTAAAGTTATTAAAGCTAAATAAATGTGCCAAATTGGCTACAAAAAAGCGGCCAAGTGCGAGTCGGACTCGCCCATGAAGGGTTCCGTACCATTTATGACGTATTAAAAAAAACTACTTACTAGATCTCATTCAAACCAATTTTTTGTGGAAGTTTGCATGGTAATGTACATCATATATTTTTTTTAGGTTTATCATTCTCTTATTTTAGAAGTTAAAGGGGGGGGGGGGGGGGCACATTTTACCACTTTGGAAGTGTCTCTCGTGCAAACTATTTAGTTTAGAAAATAATTATATTAGAAACCTCAATATCATTTTTGAACACCTATCCATAGATAACCCCACACATATGGTTTTGATGAAAAAATATTTTTTGAGTTTCAGTTCTAAGTATGGGAAACCCTCAAAACTACCAAGTTTGAACAGTACAGCTCTTATAGTTTCTGAAAAAAGTGGCTGTGACATAATCGGACAGACAGACAGACATGACGAATCTATAAGGGTTCCGTTTTTTGCCATTTGGCTACGGAACCCTAAAAAGAGATGGTGGGTTGACCTCGACGCTTTTTGCAGCGACTGGCGGGAACATGCTCCAAACCGTGATGAGTGGCGGAAAAAAGGGGAGGACTTCGCCCAGCAGTGGGACACAAAATAGGTTATTAAAAAAAAGGAAGGACTTTCCTCATATGGTTTTTTTGGGCCAAGCAAAATAAACTATGTTTTTCTAACCCTACCTGATGTTATTTATTTTGAGGATATGATGTGATACTTATGTAATAAATAAAACAGAACCTAGTATAAAACGTCAAATTCTTTTAACAAAAACTTTAGCGAAATTTATGTTCAAACTCCTCAATTACCTGCCAGCAACTTATATAAATAAGTGAGGATCATGATCACAAGAGGTTAATAACTAGACACATAATATTCCTTTTCACTCAACAGAAGGACAAGAAAGCCGCTCAGGCTGACAGCTCAGACTCTGATGATGAAAGCGAGGACCAGCTCCAGAAGATCCTTGATGGTGAAGACCTGGACACAGATGACAATGATGAGTCATTCAAGCTAAACACCACGGCTGAGGATAGTGATGGGTAAAAAAGTTGTTCACTTATTTTGTAGATAAAGTTTAATATTTTAATTTACAGTAATTTCAAAAATTGTGTTATGAAAAAAGGCATATATTGGAAACATTTCTTGCCAAATCATGTAGTAAATGTGTGGAATTCTTTACCAGAAACTGTTAGTGCACCATCGGAGAACTCTTTCAAAAATAGACTAGATACACATTTTAGAACATTAAAAAATGCTAAATAAACACAAGTGCTGCGATATACACGCATCAGCTCCAAGAGCTGCTAGTGTATCAAATAAAAAAATAAAAAAAATATCATTGAATGTTGTATATGTTATGCCGGCCGCTAAAATACTTGAGAACCGTTAAATGGTTCAAATTTTACTGGAAATATCAAGTTGACACATTAGCAGACATTTTAGCAGCTTGAATATTACAAAAAGTTCAAGCCAACTTTACGATCATGATTATCATGAGAAGTGAAAAATGTATGACCTAAATGTAACTGTTTCACAGTGATGAAGAGGAGTCCGATGACGAGGAGGAAGCAGAAGAAGAGGAAGGCGAGGAAGAAGAAGAAGACGAGTCTTCAGAGGAGGCCGAGACCACCCTCGACACTAGCAAGGAGGAGGAGGCCAAGGTTGACATCTCCAAGCTGAGCAAGTCTGCTAGGAGGCGCCTGAAGAAGAAACTACAGAAGGAAGGCAAGGAGCCGCAGGTCAACGGCGTCGACAAGCCTAAGGTATTGTTATTAAAGACGAGTCTTTAGAGGCCAAGACCACCCTCGATACCAGCAAGGAGGAGGCCAAGGTCGACACTTCCCAGCTGGGCAAGTCGGCTAGGAGGCGCCTGAACAAGAGGCTGCAGAAGGGCAAGGAGCCGCAGGTCAATGGCATTGACAAGCCTAAGGTTGGTATTGTTATTGAACAGATTTTGAGACACCAGGCCTAGACAAGTGACAATTGTTGATAGAAAACGCCAATCAAAAATGAAATAATGTATGGAAATTTTCACGTCATCTATAATCCATTACATATACATTTTTCCTATTCGATCGGCAATTGTCGATGTATCTTAGCTTAGTCTGGCAAACACAACTTGTCAGTCAGTAAGAGCCAAGAAAATTATACTCATCCCTTTCTTTTGGATGTTAGATGTTAGATGAAAATAAAAAAATAAAATTATAAAATCGAACATTCCACACACCAAAAAACATTTACATTTTTACATTAATGTTTTAGTATAGAATAAGACTAAGCTTACAAAGCAAATTTTTCATTTATATTCACATTAATTACAGCAATTTCTTATGTTAAAGTTGCAACTTTTGTGTTAACTGATTTTGATATATTTATTTTTACTTGGAAAATGAAACTGAATAATTCTGACTAATAATTAAATTACAGAAAGATGCCAAAGGCGAGCAAAAGCAAAAAGAAAAGAAGCCAGAGGCGAAAAAGGAAGTCCAACAGAACGGACAAGTTGAAAAGAAGGAAAAGAAGACCATCAGCGGAGGAGTGGCCATTGAAGACTTGAAAGTCGGAAACGGACCAGTTGCCAAACCAGGCAAAAATGTTATGGTTAGTTGCCATTAATTACACAATCTTTTATCAGATTGTTTACATGCCACTGCTAGACTATAGCTATATTGGTGTGATTACAGGAAAACTAGCAATATTTAAGAAAGATCTGGCAAATAAATTTAATATCATTTACACATTTACATGGGATTAAAAATCGTCCCTATCAGATTTTGGTAGTATCAGGTCCAGGGTCTCATGATGGAGTCAGGAGTTGGGTCATCAGAACGAATGGCAATTCTATAAATAAATAAATAAAATAAATGATAAATAACACTAATTTCTTTCTAACGCACTAATATGCGCAAACGATTGGCATCTTGGCTAGGCACCCTGGGTGCTTAGACTGCTTAGCCAACACAATTGACAACATTTCATATTTTTAAGTGCTACTTTTTATTGTCTACATCGAAAGAACGCACTAATTTAAGGTACCCGTATTTTTTTTATTTTGCGCAAGTCCTATATTTTGGTCATAAAATCTATTTATATTGTTACTTGAAACAAAAGGGCGTATATAACAAACGTCATTTGTGAGAATCGTGACGTCACGGATCTGTTTCATACACTGGAAAAAACGTTGAATTAATTTACGTTTGAGCATAGACAACAGTGCGAGTGACATAACCTCAAACGTTAAAAATAAAATCACAAATTAACAAGTGTCACAAACGTCAAAACTCAAGTCAAACGATGGTTTTCATTAAAACGTAGTGATTATATGCTCTTTGGTTTTCATCCCGTTTTCAATGACAATGTCAACCCAATCGGAAGTTATTTTTTTGCTTGTAGTGGCAGAACTGAAGGAGCTGGGTGACGTCAATTTCCGTTTTAACTATTTTTAGAGATTTTGAATACAAAAATTCGTAAAAAATATATAAAATTAATTTTTTTGTAATCTACAGGAGCCCCTCTCGAAATGGTTTTCGATTTAGGGATATTGAAAATTTTGAAATGTTGTCAAAACAGTGCGCTTAAAATTTATGTTAGTAATATCTTAGAGTAGGTGTATTTAACAGAGGTGATTGATAAAAAGTAATTATGGTCAGCTATGGATTGGTTGGCCGTATAAAGCTAACATGTATTATGTTAAGGTGTAAACTATGTTTTAGTTACTGTCCCAATATTAGCTACCCAGTATTTAAAAAAAATACTCCGCAGGTATACTATGAAGGGCGCCTGAAGTCCAACAACAAGATGTTCGACAACTGCCTGAAGGGCCCCGGGTTCAAGTTCCGGCTGGGCGCCAAGGAGGTGATCTCGGGCTGGGACGTCGGCGTCAGCGGCATGCGCGTCGGCGGCAAGCGGCGCATCACCTGCCCGCCCAACATGGCGTAAGACTTACTTTATTTACTCCCTTATTCATTAAGTGTGCCGACGTATTGGTATGACGAAAAGGGACAAACGATTATTAGCGGCACCGTAACGTTAGTACACGATTATGAATAAGGGGGTTATTGTTTAAAGACCTTCATACCAACTGATGTATGCGGAGTGAAATATGTACAAAATTCAATGTCGTATTAAATAAAAACAACATGGTTTTTTGTTAAATAAATATTTATGTTTTTTTATAACGTATTTAACAATGTTAAATGTAAGATAAAGTTACTCCAATGCGCGAGATTTTTAACGGCAGTTATGGTACTTTAAAGCCATCTGTGTCAAAAACACAAATGATGGAATTTTTTTTAGCTACAATTTTATCTTCCTTAGGAAAACTTTTTTAGGAAACTTCGTATGCTCGACATATTTCACATTCTCGACCGTTGAACCATTGGTGTTCTCAAAATAATAGTTACCTTGCCATGAATTTTTATTTTAAGTGACGATTAGCCCCCCATAAATCCCATAATGCAAAAACAGCTGTTTTTTTACATTTTTGACCAAATGACGTATCCGCATTTTCAGAGCATTTCTTTTTTAAGATATTTTTAAACAGTTTTACTTCAACATTTGCATGTTCTCGTGACCTCTCTGTAAGATTTTGTGACTTGGGCCTTCCTTTTTTTTATTGATCTCTCCCAGAAAACTACCTAATGCTGGAATGTTTCCCTAAACCACAGAATAACTAATAGTACTACCGTACAGAAAGTTCACTCCTTCACAAAAGTCAGATTTAGGTATAAAATTATACCTATACTCGCCGCCTGCAAGCAAAATTGAAACTTATAACCGCGCACGAACCGTGAATCTTCTTTGCGCGCCGCAGTTTTATGACCCAGCTGTGAGTGCCGGTACAGGGTTGTCACTTGACAAGTTTTTGTACCTATACCTACTAATTATTTTTAAGGTAAATAATTATGTAGGAATTACAAATGTTGATTCTGT
Source organism: Cydia pomonella (assembly GCF_033807575.1). Taxonomy (NCBI): domain Eukaryota; kingdom Metazoa; phylum Arthropoda; class Insecta; order Lepidoptera; family Tortricidae; genus Cydia; species Cydia pomonella. Next base: position 13,926,330 of record NC_084719.1, on the reverse strand, counting down.
AAACATAAAAATTTTATCCGGAGATAGTATGTCTGATTCTCATCTCACGGAAATATATGTCGGTCAGTTCCTAATATTGTTTCTGGGCAACCAATATTCAATAAATTAAGGATGTCTATTTTAACTTTTACTAAGTAAGGACTCCGGGAACTACAGAAGAAATTACCTACGTAAATAATTCTCTTGCAGTAATTGAAATATTTCACTTCGAGGATTTCCGATAAATGCAATCCCTAATTTTTGAACGTACTCATTTATTTCCTGAGAAGGCACTCGGCGGCAAAATTTGTTCAACCTCTCGTGCTTCGAGGCCCTCACACGCTCAAAATTCCACTATTTGAACCACTCGCTACGCTCGTGGATCAATTTTGAAATCTTTCGCTGCCTCGGGTCTGAATATAATAACAAGAAGTTAAACAACAACTTTGCCCCCTTGTATAATAAATAACTACTTAACCACACCTATGCGAGGAAACTACCATTTGTTTTAATTGCAACAATTTTTATTGCATGTAATAAATATTAATTATATGTAACATTTATTATTCAAAATAATCGTTTAAGTATTATTAGTCTATCCAACAAGATAATTAACGCGTGAACAACAAATCAAAATCTAGTTACGTTAACTCTCTAGAGGATAAAATGAAACTTTACTCACTGTTTTTATAGGGTAAAATCAGCCTGTACGAGCGGGTGTGGTGAAAAATATGTTTTGTTGTGTGAATGTCGGAATTGTTGAAAAGAAAGTACGATTCGCGAAAAGGTCACTATATCAATCATCAACCTACTTGACGACGTAATTATAGGTACCTTCTTGTTGATATGTGTGTACCTATAAGTTATTCATAAGGAATAATTTAGTAGGTGCTTAATAGACCTTACCCCCCAGGCTATTGAAAAATTCTTAGAAGTAGGTATTTACCTAGTCTAAGCTTAGGAATGCATAATTCATTTTAATTTGGTCTAAAGCGCTTTAGTTTTATGCAAACAAAACTAATCAAAATGTTATCGAATTTCATTAATGAGTATTTTTGTTATGGTTTAAAGTTTAAATTCATCAAAATGACTTAACTTTCAATATCGTGCAGAATTAAAAAAAAAATTATATCTGCTTCCTTGTTCTTCCGTTTATTCAGACATCAGTAAACAGAACAATATCTTTTATACGGATTAGATCGAGATTTAGGTTTCAAATCCATTGTGTATTTTTAAATTTGCGCGAGCGCCACGTGACACGACTATCGTGATCGTGCGAGCCGAGCGGCAGCCCGCTGCTATACGCCTGCCCGGGAGGCGCGCCGGCCAAATATACCTAAACTGCGTAGTGATACCCCCCTGCCTAAACTAAACTTTCTAGCGGTAGTTTTCGTAAAGAAAAAGGACGCAAAAATAATAAAAACAGACCTTCAGCTCTAACCCGTTTCCACAAAATGTTCCACTATCTTCGCTTACGGCCACAGGGAAATAGTACTGGAGAAATTACATACAGTTTCGCGACGGTGTTCTTCTAAATTGACCATAATTTCAAGAGAAAGAATGCAATGCTCATGAAAGTTACCGGATTAATTGACATACATATAGACTTCAAATTCGCAGTTAGATATAATTTCAGTTTGTTTTATTTTTTCACTTTTTACATGTTCCAAACTTTGTGCAGATTTCACTCCGCATACCTTATACCAAGTACATATCGGCCATAACGTAAGTTGCTCCTTTGAAGTTGGCTTTAGAAACATTTATGTACTATGCCGATGATGTGTAGGGACGCGGATTGCCAATCGCTTGCTGCAAATTATTTTTGTCGTGAAATTTGCTCTGTACTCGTAAAATTTTTAATTCCAAAACCAAGTAAATTCAGTCATTCATTTGCTCTTTCATTTGTTTTTATAGTCCAATCCCAACGCATTTAAATACTCTGACTTCAAGAAGTAATTTGTTATCACCATTTTCCTAACACATAAATTTAAGAGTAAACTTGAGTTTACAATGAGATACCCAAATACACATTGGTTCAAGAAATTGGACGGGTGGAATACCACCCATTGAGCAGGATTGGCCGAAACGTTAATGCAATTAGGCCATAGTCCATATTCCATATTCACCATAACCATTAAAAATTGATCCTTAAACTGTAACCGTCCGTTACGGTAACGGTTACGCTTAATTGTCAATTGCAATTAACGTTCGGCCAACACTGCCAGTGATTTGATCAAATCTATGTATAATACTAATCTGTTCTATTTATAAATTACGTTTAAAATTATATTAATCTGTTCACAGGTACGGTGCTAAAGGCTCCCCTCCAGTCATTCCGCCTAATTCCACCCTAGTCTTTGAAGTGGAACTGAAGAATGTTAAATAAGTGTAAGGAAGCTGTGTCGCCAGTGTCACGGACGCTTGTTTGTTTCGGATACCGCCGAGGTTGTTGAATGTTGCCATGAATGAGAGGATTGTTTGATCATGGTTTGATACTGCAAGGTTTTTTCTTATTATATTTTTCCTTCTATTGACTGGTTTAGGATGAAACTACCTTGCTTTATCAGACCACTGTTTGCTCGTGTTTAAGGTGCTTGTATGAAGTATCTGCAATGTTATTGCACAAAATGCACAATTTGAAACAACTGTTCCTAAACACACTGTAGAAACTTCATATTTGCGTTAGAATGTAAGCTTGTATAAGTTAGATTGTAAGAACTGCTGGACATAATTATGAGTATTTCATTGACTTATAATTCAATATGATATTTTATACACTGAATTGTAATAAAATAGTTTCTATCAGTAGATCTAAGGTAAAAGTACTAGTGCTCGATGCTGCACTAGCACTTTATGTCAAAGTGACAAGGATTAAGTTTGAATACAGAAAAATCTTTGTTGTTCAAATTTAACCTATATTTCCATGAAATAAAGTGCCTATGTCGGTGACTAGTGCAGCGTCGAGCACTAGTACTTCTACCTTACATTCATTTGGCAGTTTTAATAATTAAAGGTCTCATTTGTAAGTTGATAAATTGTAAAATTTTTTGATTGTTATATTTTATCTGTCTTATGTGATTAACTTCAGTAGCATAACACAAGCAATTATTTGTCATTACTTAATCAGATTGTGGCAATAGGATGGCAGGAATAAAATTTCGGAATTCCAGTACCTTTGTTTCATTTCACAATAGTTATTATATTATTAATTAATTAATGCATCCCAGAAGTTAACAAATACCAAAAAAAATCATAAACATTACACTGTCAAATTAATATACATTCTATATGAAATGGAATGAACTATTGAGACATAGTAGGCTTGTGCAAGATCATATATTTATCAAAAATAAGACTACAAATATGTTTTAAGCAAAGTGTAGACTAGCAAGAACTTGCATGCAATTTACATTACATTGCCGACTACTAAAGTAAACTGCTTTCAAAAGTTTGATTAGATATGATTTGATACTATGTAATGAAAATTGCATGAAAGTTATTGCTAGTCCAAACTTTGCTTAAGTGAAAGCTTGACTACTCAAACTTACTGCTGCCTCTGCTAAGTACTCGTTTTTTTAACCTGTCATTTAAATGAGCACTGTTGCTAAACAACAACAACACAAATCCCATGGTCTAGGCAGCCATTTGGTGTATTGGTTCACAAGAAATTGACACAATCCCACCTTTCCTTTCAAAAGCACTTGATATTGCTACTTATGCTACAGGAGATTACTCTTTTTGACAGCTCAACTTTATTGATTGTCTATGGAATAAAGAAAAACTAATATAAGTATATTTCTTTGTAGTGCACAATAAAGTATTTTATTATTATAAGTAATATATTTTGATTACTACAGTTGCCATCAAATATATGGGAATGGCTAAGGCGCTCACATATATCTGAACACGCCTCTATTGTCAAGCAATTAGAGTGCATGTTTAAAATTTTTTTGAGCACCTCTGTTCTGTTCAAAACTCTGTATAACTGTTCAAGAAAAACCAAAGCAACCACAAAATTATCCTATTGAGACTAGTTGCTAGTAAAATTTAATGTAATTGACAACAAAATATACAGGAATGCTTTCTGCAGCAATATGCAGTGGTCATAAATTAAATCAATTTATTTAATACTCAACATACAATAAAATTTATGTAGTTGGCATGTCCAATACACAACAAATAATAACTTAATTAGATTTTTTACACTCTTCCTAAAAAGTATATTGAATTACTACAAGTGAAAGTATTAAAAAAGAGAAAAAAATACAAGTTATACAAAATGTACAAGGTAAATGCACTTGCTCTAACAACACATAATTTATAAAACAAACTATTCAGCTTTTAGTCGCTCATTGCACTTTTCTTTGTCGTCTTTGGACGCTTCGCAGCCCTTACCGGCCGTATCATCTGCTTTGTTCTCCAACTTCTTCTTTCCAAACATACAAACTCCTCCTTCACAACTGAAGGGGGCTTCCGTCTTCACTACGTTTCCGTCCGCGTCCTTGACTGCCCAAGGATTCCAGAAACGAAGCACGTATGGCTGGATAAATCTGTGCCAGATGAACAGCAGCACGGGGATAATGAAGCAAGGCACACAAACCATGATGATGCACGTTTGAAACTCGTACGAGTCTGTCACGTATCTATAGAATCGTCGAAAATACGTGAGCAAATTGCTTATTTAGAATATTCAAGACTTCCGGGTCGTGTTTATCAATGTCGTTTCTTAGAGCGATGGATAAATAAGCGTATATTATGCTCCAAACCACAAAAGCTACAATTTGCAATTCCAAATTCACTTCACTTTATTTTTGCGGATAAGATATTATCTTATCACATTACCATTAAAAGACGAGTGGACGAGCTTATGTCATTGTCAGAATATGATGGCAATAATGGCATTGTCAAAATGAAACCAATTAATGCACAACCGTATAATGTTCGGCCCGACAAGCTGCTGTGTCATATTGTATGAATTAACTTGCGGCTGACAATCATCATTATCCACTGTTAAGGGCCCTCCACAGTCGTGCGCGAATCGAGGCGCGAAGCCGCGAACGCGAGTGTGGAGGGCCCTCGCGTCGATTTCGCAGATTGTTCACGCCTTATTCCCCGCTTTTGTCGGTATTGGCCCCCGTCAAAGGAGACGCGAAGCGCGAACTTGCAAGACTCCATACTTGCGATCGCTTCGCGCCGCGATTCGCTCACAAGTCAGAGGGCCTACCGCGAACCACGTTTGACGTGTTGCCTCTCTGTCGCACTTGTAAATTCGTACGTAAGCGTAACAGGGAGGCAACACGTGTCACACTTACTGGGTGCAAACTTGATCAACCAAAAATCAATTTAACAGTTCCCAGTTTGAATCTGACGCTTCGGCGTTCGGCGCCATCTTGCCGCGAACCACGTCTACGTCAACGTCGCGGTATGTTCGCTCCGCGAAGTCGCGCCGCGATTCACGCGCATAGTCTGGAGGGGAATTTAAGGCCATTGTTTCTGTGGTTAAGGCCAGCCAAATGGACATGGACATGGAATGGAAATGGACAATTATCGTCCAATCTGATTAAATTGCTAGATCAAATAAGGTGATGTGGACGAGAAATGAAATTGGTTCGCGCATCTCACTTGATTCAATTTCAAGATTTTGAACTATCAAATGGAGATGCGGACCCAAGAATGCCAATTTTCGACACTAGTATGCGCGTTTAGGGGCTTTTTTTCGAGCGCTCGATACTCACCACAAATCTAAAATTGGTGATTAAATGGTGTACGTGTGGACGTTTGATGAGATTGACGCCAATTTGTTTCCTGATCAAATCGGTCAATTTTATTATCCCGTCTGGACTGGCCTTCAGATATCTAAGGCTAGGCTAGAAGACTAGACGTACGTACAACGGTACAATAAATACTGTCATTTAATTTACTGATACATATTTATCAAATATCGTGTTAGATCGTCTAGTATATTGACGGATCATAATATTTATCAGTATCACGGAAATATAGATTTCTGGATTCCGCATTTTGTGACTTCCGTCAGTATACTGGAGGCTATACGATGACTATAATAATATTATACAGTCTGTTCGGAAAGAGAAGAGTCGTGGAATGTATTGGGCCCCATACATTCCACGGCTCTTCTCTTTCCGCACAGACTCTACTACTCTTTGCAAAAGGGTCAAAATTATTTTAATTGCCTTGTTTTTTGTCCTCAAAAATGTCACGTAGTGGAGCTTTTTGTATGGGGTCAAAATGAGTTTTTAATTTTCCTCAAGAAAATTATTATTTAAAGATAGAAAGATATCTAATAGTACTCAACTTTTTATTTATTTGATTTAAGACAAAAATAGAAGCTTGACAGAGTGGTCAGAAATAATACAAATTTTGAGCCATCCCATAACAAGTGTTTTTCGGACTAGCAGATCAGTAGGGTAAAATAATGCATTTTAAAATGATAAACTTTTTTTCACAACCAACTTTATATTTCTTTTTAACAAACTTTGGAACACTCTTCAATTACATCATTTAAATTCGTATAACATGTACTGGGGCTATCTAGACGAGGTAAGTTTGCTAAAACTTTCGAACTCGACCGGAGTTCGATTGACCAATTCATTTAGTTATTAACCCATAACAATCGGGTTGCAGAAATTGCGTCTTTTCCCTCAATATATGTCCAACGAAAGTGATCGCAACGCAACGCAATAACATCATTAAAAAAGTTTTCAGTCTGAGAACTGCGTCGTGGAATCATGAGATTGAGAATTTTGAGCCTACCGCCAACATCGAAAGTACAAGCGTGCCTAATTCCTACTAGTCTAAAGTTAAATCTGCAACGACTTGCTAATCGATAAGCGACAAGTGACGGTAGCGCCACCATAAACGTCAATTTTACGTTGTAGTGGTGTTGCCACACTTCGTTTTTGCCAGGTCGACACGGAGATAACATAACTGGACAATGCGAACCCTGCGAGCCCAGAATATACGGTCTATAAATCGGCGGCCACTTTATTGGGCAGAGCTTTTACGGCACGATAAAACCCATCACACAAAAATAATGCATGATCCAAAAATCCAAGTAAACTATTTGGCCGTGTAATATTCGGTCGAGCTTTATTTGGCTGCGCATTATTCGAGCCCACCCATACTCTGGCACAGCGACCTTATCAGTCGAAAGAGGCGGAAAATTTAAAAAAAATGTAGGCGTGAAGAGTTGACTTCCCATAGAAAATTGGAATTTCGCGCCTTTTTCTACTGAAGTTGGGTGTGTTTCTGTATATCAAATTAAATAACGTCTGCTATAACCGCGAAAATCTAAGTTCGTCAATTGCGGGCATTTTTCTATCGCTCTGATTACGTCTTAGTGAGAGTAAAAAAGATCCCCGCTATTTGCGAATTTCGGTTTTCGCGGTAGGCCCTTACATGTATCTATGTTTAAAAAATCCATCACTGTAACAACAGGTACCGAAATAGGTTTTTTTTCAAAACACTACGTAAACTACAAATTAGATAGTGTGTCTAAGCCAAAATTTACAACACAAGTCAACAATGTTACATAGAAAACACATAGAACCTTCATAATGTACCATAATATTTCATTATTTGTTGCTAAGACTGTACTTACGTCCCATTGTACCACAGAGCGCTTTGAATTTGAGCGGTTAAAATAAGGAGTTACTACATCTATCCAGTTGCCGGGCACTTTCTGCTGAGAGGGACAGGGAAAGGTATACATGTTATTTTCCTCTCGCTTTTAGCAGCAATATAGCCGAAAGTGTCGGCTCGAAACCTCGAAAGGATAGATTTCATAAACCCTACAGCTACCTTCCAAACGAAGTCTAACTAACTAAGTGATGACTGAGTGGACGCTTGAGTTTGGCGGGGTGTGCGGCGTCCATGTTAAACAAATGCAAACGTATAGGAGCGTGCACGCTGCTCAAATCACTTGCGAGCCCGACGCCACGCTGCACGCCCCGCTGCGAGCGTCCACTCGGGCCTTACAAAGTGGCTATAGACCTTTACAGATTAACATCCTCCTCCTGATCCCGATTATTAACCCGTAAGACGACAATCTGCTCCTATCCCGGACGGTACGGGAAATGATTACTTATTGAAATACGAAATAGATATATTGCTCTCAGTAAGTAAATTTTATATTTGAGCATTATCGCATTTTTCACAGTAAGATGTATTATTATTATATTATTATAACTAGCTATGAGCTATAACTAAGGGATAATTACATCCACCTTATTTCAGGACATTTTCTGCCGAGAGAGAAAGGGAAAGGTATATGTTATTTCCCTGTCCGTCTTAGCAGAAAGATGGCAAAAAGTGTCCTGCAAAAAGGTAAATGTAATAACCCCTATAAAGACGCAATAAAAGATATATAATAAATGGAGTAGATGACAACCCCCTTACCAACATACACAATATTCACACACAACTCACACTCATTTCTAACATAACTTTGTTAACATTAATATGAACTAACAAACGTAAACTATTCGTAAACATTAAAAAAAAACAGCCAAGAACATGTTGGGCCATACTCAGTGTAGTGTAGGGTTCCATAGTAGCTGGTTACTACAAAAATACACTAGTCAGACCAAGCTAAGTTGGCAGCGATTTTGATAGCCCAGCCTGTGCAAGTGTTAAGCAAACGACATCATTTCATAGAAGTTAGACGTTTAAAATAACACTTACCGGGGCTGTCAAAATCGCTGCCAACTTATCTTGGTCTGACCCTATCTAATTTAAACTAAGCTCCGAAAACGGTTACTTGTTGACCACAGAACCCTATTTAAAAAAGAACAAGTTGTAGTAAGTTGTTTACCTAATTGGATACTATGTAAAAAATAAATATAGATTTTGAGCTTAAACATATTCTAGCAACTCTATCACCTAAGATGTTCTTACTGAAAATAAAGTAATCTGAGATCTTAGTCACAGCACACAAATTAACAGAAACTATCGTAAAAAATATATTACTCTTGAACTTTTATATGACTAACGTATCGTAACTTAAACAACTTCGTAATGCTAACACAAAATAAATAAATCTCCGGACAAAGACACAATAACAGTAATTATCTAGAAACATAATTAAAATAAGAACAGTATAAAGACAAGTGCAATTGCAAGTGTCAAATGGCACCGTAGACTACGAGATTGACTACTGGGGGCCTATCGCGAAAACCGAAATTTGCAAATTGCGGGGATCTTTATCTTTTACTATCACTAAGACGTAATTAGAGTGACAGAGAAAAATTCCCGCAATTTACGAACTTTGATTTTCGCGGTAGGCCCCCTGAGCTGTGGCAACTATTATTATTTTAGTTGCAAAAATGAGGGCGAGAGCGGCTCTCAAGCGATTCACTATATTACTCATTTTAAAGTACGACTAATAGTTAACTATGAGTAATCGAAGTATCTACGCTCTTATACTGCTTCGCTTGAGTAATTAATCCACTCGTAAAACCCTGTACTCAAAGCCATGCATGGGCGAAAGCCGAAAAATAACATTGTGCTTCCGCTCTTGCAAGTCTGTGAATACAGAGCTCAAGGGGTCACTGCATCGCATAGTCGGCCTCCACGCTGGTGAGCGCGCGGCGCAGCGACGCCGGCAACTCGGGCACCTGATAAATTGGATCCGATAGCGGCGGCAGCGGCAGCGCGTCACCGGACTTCTCATAACTACTGTACGATAAATACAGCTGCGACACGTGCTTTATCTCGTCCTCCGTCATCGACACCTGTCTCAGCAAACTCCTGAAATCCACCGACGATTCGCACTTGTGCTCGTAAACTTTCTTCTCGTAATGCTCTTTGGTCTGAATGGGTTCGACGAATTCGTACTTTTTTTGTTTGCTGTGGCGTGGCCGCTCTTCGCCGCTGTCAGAAAGCACTACCAGCAAGCTGCCAGGGTGTGTTAAAGCGCCTGTTCTGGCGATGACCTCGCCTCCAGCCCTCATGAGACACTGTCGGAGCTGCTCGGACGGGTTCCCGAAGTCGTAGTAGATACACCGAGACTCTGAGCTGCTCCGCGCGCTGTTCTCTATCAGCAGACTATATTTAAGCCGTATCCTCTTCGGATTGTCGCTGTATTTCAAGTACACGTGGATAGGAATTTCGATTGACGCGCAGCCAGACTCTTGAATCTCATATGGCGGCTCTTGGAGAACTGCAAATACAAAAAGTAGTGATATAATTTAATATAAATAGTCATTATCTCACGTGATATAGAAAACAATACTGTAGGCATCCGGCTGCGATTAAAGCCGTGTTTAATGTGTATGATAGAGGTGATACGACTTTATTATGGGCAGTGAAACATATTAATATCATTAAAGATTACTCAGGCGGTTGCTTCTTTGCGTAAGTTCATTACACATAATATTTAATACCTGCAATAAATATAATATTGATGTATGTATATTTTAAGTAGCGGAAAATTTATTTGTGATTTTGATATTCCCGGTATATAAAGGGTGCTCATAAAAAAATATCGTAATAGAAATTCGTCTCTATTATCCCCCGCTAGCAGTGACGGTACCTATGCCCACAGGGCAAGCCATAATTTATTTGGATTGCTTCTTCTAAGGTGCCCACTTGTATAGAAAAAACAAGTCTAATAATAAGAAATTCTTAAAATCACTGTGATTCAATTTGAAAATCTGATTGCAATTGTTTATTTTTTCGTCCACTTTAAACAGCTTGATTTTATTATACGGCGGGTTCTACGCTGGCACTGTTTTAAAGCGTAAATAGATAGTCTGTACATTAATCAGATGATAATCTAACTTAGCTAAGTTACACCTATCAGATTAATTGGATTATATCATTTTTGATAGCATACGATTGTAATTGTAGAGATTGTGTGCAATAGAGTATTTAAGAGCAAGTTCGGCCTGGCCAGCCACATTAGGGCTCATGCTAGACAACGTCCATAATGTGTTTATTTGGGGTCGCCGTCATCGAAAACGATGAGGAGGACTATATATATATATAATTGTAGACATGAAGAGGATGTTTTTATTATGACTTGTTTATTGTAGCTTCTCTACGACGTAATTAAAACGCGCAATTATACAATGTCTATTCTTTTCCAGCAGAGATACAAGTCACAGTTTGGTGCCATGACCAAGATCATTAGCCTTGTGGCTTCAATATTGCATAACGTCTCACCTCTCTTAGGGTAACCGAACTTCGAGGGCGGGTGCAGGTGGAAAACTACCTTATACATGAAAAGTTGCTGATGACTTATCCTCAGCTCGAAGCGTATGGCTCAGGAACCCATTCTCTATTCTTTGCCAGCCCATGAGCCGTGGCAAAATGCCGGGACAACGCGAGGAAGAAGAAGATTGCAGGAACAGCTCACCTCCTTACCGTGGGCGGGTGGGCATAGTTAATATAGTTTGGGAAATTTACCCATACTGTCTATTTTTCGCCGACCGTGAAACAAGTTATTAGCCTTACGCTTTCAATATAGTATGACCGACCTACCTCTCTTAGGGTAAATGAACTTTGTAGGCGGGAGCGGGTGGAAGACCGCCCTGTGCACGAAGTTACTGATGTCGGCGCCGGCCATGCCGCGGACCCACACCCACCAGTCGGCTACCAACCTCGCATAACTCGGGATACTGACCTCTCTTAGGATAGACGAACTCCGTGGGTGGATGCAGGTGGAAGACCACCTTGTGCACGAAGTTGCTGATGTCGGCGCAGGCCACGCCGCAGACCCACACCCGCCAGTCACCTACCAACCTCGCATAACTCGGGATTAGTCGGGATACTGACCTCTCTTAGGATAGACGAACTCCGTGGATGGATGCAGGTGGAAGAACACCTTGTGCACGAAGTTGCTGATGTCAGCGCCGGCCACGCCGCGCACCCACACCCGCCAGTCATCTGCCAACCCCGCATAACTCGGGATTAGTCGGGATACTGACCTCTTTTAGGATAGACGAACTCCGTGGGCGGATGCAGGTGGAAGACCACCTTGTGCACGAAGTTGCTGATGTCGGCGCCGGCCACGCCGCGGACCCACACCCGCCAGTCGGCGCGGCCCGACGACGAGCGCCTGGGCTCACAAGCGTGACCCACCTCCAACCAGATGCGTATGCACATCTGTAATGATAAAAAGGGTTTTATATTATTCTACTTCGTTGGTTTTGTACTATTCTAATATTTTAGCAAGAAAGTATTAGATCTTAAATAGTAGTACAATCGCCATCAGATACTTATATCGGAGCAGCCGAGGTGCTCAAATATATCTCAACACGCACTCTATCGCCTTGACAATGGAGGCGTGTTCAGACAATGCATACTAGAACCGATTGGGAAATGCGACCTGTACAGGAGAACAGAGACAGGCGGATATAAGAAAGCATTTATACCCAAGCTGAAAAGGAGACGCTGCGTGCTCGCTCTGTTATTTAGGCAATAAAAATACTAATTGTTGTACCCTGTTAGGGTTCATGTTCTCATACTCGTATATGTTACCTTGTATACTTATATAGTATTTTATGCAACAGTTGTATAAGAAGGGTCAAAAAAGGCGAGTGGCGTGAGTTACAATGTGAGCCGGAGCCGAAGGCGTAGGCGAACATTGTAAAGGAACACGCCACGAGCATTTTTTGACCTACTTATACAACGTTGCATACAATACTTTTCCTACGAGTCAACAAAAATAAATATTAATTTAGGTAAACAAAGCAAAAGTATATAGCCAAGACGCGCGAGCATACCTTGTTACGCGCCCGGCCCGCCCCGGGCCGCGGCCGGCCGGTCGGCGACACCTCGTAACTCATGAGGCCCTGGTTAGGTAGACCGTTTAAATGAGTCTTCGCCCGCGCGGTACAGAGGCGCGGGGGTAAGGCGACAAAGGGGATCGAGAGAGGAGCGGGCGGCAGGCGCGCCTAGTGTGATACACAAGAGGTGAAATGCGCACTGGACAGGTTTTGAGATATGTGACGTTATAGCGGTTAATAGTTGGTGTTTTTTTAATGGGAAAGAATATGACATTAATTTTATTGAAAGTTTATAAAACAACAAACTTAATTAACTTTTGTACTTTTATTCAATGCAAATTATGAATATAATAATTTATAATAATATGTAAGTACGATACTGATGATGACGACTCGAAAGTGATTTATAAATTATAAATCAAACACTTATGTCCATATCAATATCACTTGATTCTTCACTTTCGGAGTTATCGTCATCATCAGAATCGTCCTGCAGATTTATAATCAATTGTTGATACTCAATAGAATTCGGGTCCAATTTCTTATTTCTAAAATATGTGTACACATTAAAAGCCATTTGCTTGGTTTGACTATTAAGTTTCTGTCTAAAGATAAGTCGAGGCATCTTGAGAATGTAATCTCATGTGTATATTTCACCAAGCGCCCGGAACTTATTAACACGAGTGACTGCTAACCGCGTGGCTAGCAAACTGAGCTACGGCAAAAATGCGCCTGCCGCCCGCATCTCTCTCGATCCCCTTTCGTCGTCTTACCCCCGCGCCCCTGTACCGCGCGGGCGAAGACTCATTTAAGCGGTCTACCATTGCTAAATTAAATTTTTGGACAGTTTTTTCTCGATTTTGGCCACCGTAGCCTACGGAGACTAACAAGCAACGCTAAGCGGTCTTCGTAGTCTATGGGTGTTGCTATATTACGGGTGTCACACGCGTGTTTCTAATTTATGAAGTAATTGTTTTTAGTATGCAACCAAATGAATATTTTGTAAGTTGGCAGCAATGCACTTAGTTTAAAACTGTATTCGTTTTGATTTTGTCAGGTTGGTAGCCATTAATCGCAGTAACGTTATAGCGATTAAAAGCACAAGAGCTGTTATGAAGAATAGACAATATAGACTTTTCTTGAAACCTTTTATGTATGTTCTTATATTCGTGTTAATGATTGCATAAATGACAGATAACAGTAGAGGAGTAGGAAAAAGTTATAATGTCATACGTGAATACAATGATTAAAAGATTAATGCTACCGAGGTCTACAGTCATGCATTTTGGGATGCAGTGCGAAGATAAACAGGTGGTCTATATCTATACTTCGTTTTTTTTTCATTAGAAGAAGGTAAGCGATCTTGAGGTGTCTTTGTATTGAAAAACACTTTTGAAAAATAAGTTGAAGCTAATATGTAACAATTATATAGCATATAATTATGATAATTTACATTATTTTGGTTGCATTAGTTATATTTAGGAACTATTTTTAATAGCGTTTTTCAATAAAAATACACATCAAGATTGTTTGCCCAGTTTCTAATGCTAAATAAATCTAATGGTGTGCTCTAAGAAATAATACTAAGCCAAAATAGAACATACGAACTGAACATTCACGAACTAATAATTATCAGAGCACCCATCTACAAATTGTTCCACTGGTGAACAATTAATGCCAGCCAACGCATTCGTCGACATCGATAATTGGAAATTTAACTCATTGTTTGAAATATTACCATCGAAATTGTACCACAATATTAATATGTATTAAATAAATATTATAGGACATTATTGCACAAAATTGACTAAGCCCCACAGTAAACTCAAGAAGGCTTGTATTGTGGGTTGTGGGGTACTCAGACGATATATATAATATATAAATACATAGAAAACACCCGACTCGGGAACAAATATCCGTGCACATCACACAAACAAATGCCCTTACCGGGATTTGAACCCAGAACCATCGGCTTCATAGGCAGGGTCACTAGGTCACTACACTCACTACCCACTAGGCCAAGAACGGTCGTCAAAAAATATTGCTTAAATAATACTAGAATCGACTAATATACTATCGCAACAACAACTGTATAAGTAGAAACAGTTTTGAAATAATAGATTTTCGTAAATTGCGTGGACTAAGTATAGTATGTGACGATCAAGAAAAATTCAGGATAGTTATCATTATTTTCTCGGAACTGATATTACATACTTATATTTCAGAACCATTGCATTAGAAATATCAGTCTCAATTGTACAATTAGGTCAATTAGATTACATTGTTTTGTTAAACCTATTTTATAATTTTTATCGTCACCCCTCGTACTTTAAAAACACAACCGTACTATCTACTTATTTCCTATTTGAAAATTTTATTTTGGCGGATAATGTTCATATGGCTGCTGGGTGAAAAGCGCCACCACTCCACCTCAATTGACGATGTATATTGTTTGAACAGTTTGTTGTACTAAAAGAAAATACCGCTTTTAATGGGCAGTTTATGTTAAACAGTAGATGAATATAATAATAATGATTTTAAAGCACAGTTGTATAATAAAAAGAAATTAATGATGAAAAGAGTAGGTTCGGAAAATTGCTTTGCTTGACTAATTAATTAATTATATGCCGAATTTCTTGCCGGTCCCATATTGGCATACCCTTCTACAATTTAGGAGGGATTTAAATCTTCTCGGTCAGAGGTGTAAGGTTAGAGCCGGCGTATGTAGCTTTATTTGACGTTCATAAGCGCGTTGTAATATGCCTTTTTGGAAAATAAACTATCTTTATCTTTAATAAATTTACTTTAGTTTACTCATAGTGTTGTGTTCCTACCGGTGAGTAAGGTTGCCAGAGCTCAACGAGGGGGAGGGGGGTTTAGGGTTGGCAACGCGCATGTAACTCCTCTGGAGTTGCAGGCGTACATAGGCTACGGAAACTGCTTACCATCAGGCGGGCCGTATGCTTGTTTGCCACCGACGTAGTATAAAAAAAAAAGAATATTTAGATGTTGACTTGATCCAAGTTTCACGCTTGTGTCAGACGAGATATGTTTTCAGAGTTCTGTAGCCAATGTGGCAAAAACGGAGCCCTTATAGTTTCCTTATAGCGTCCTGTCCATCTGTCCGTATTTCAAACTCATTTTGGCCGAAAACTATAAGGTATACTTTAATGAAATTTGGAACATACATTACATGTAATTTGTGAGGCACTAGATACTTTTTTTTTTATACTACGTCGGTGGCAAACAAGCATACGGCCTGCCTGATGTTAAGCAGTCTCCGTAGCCTATGTACACCTGCAACTCCAGAGGAGTTACATGCGCGTTGCCGACCCTAACCCCACCCCCCTCGTTGAACTTAGTTTAGAAATTAAAATAAAATATATTTGAACGATAGGGTCAAATATACGAAGAAACGAATTGGTTGGTAGGGTAGGCCTTCAGGGCACCATCCAATTTTACGTCCTACTTTCGTAAACGAAACAACTGAAATAAGCAGTTGCGTCTCGGCAGTTCCCATAGGTTTAGTAGGTACGGAACGGAAGCGCCTACTTTTGTGTGGTGCCAGAGTTGTCTTTTAGCTCCTTTAACCCTTAAATGATGTTGTTGATGTTTTTGTGGTGTAGGATGCAGCCTACATAACAAAAACGCCTAATTGTATACATAATTAGATAAAATCTATTTGTTCCTGTATATTTAATATTTCGATAGGGAAACTAATCAGTGTTCCGATTTTTTACTTAAATTTACACAGTATTTTAATTTATAAAAAAATTATTTATTTTAAAACGAAATTGCGAAAAACTTGGAAAACCCCAGTAGTTGTTGAGTTTTAATATATGATTTTAGGCGTCTTTTTCGGGATTTGCAAATTTTTTATTCAGAAACTTTACCATAGGTATATCACAAATAGTGTAGCTTTCTGACGGTTGTAAGGATTTTCTTATATTTCTTACTGAAAATGATGTATATTTATATAAATATGATTTAGCATATGTAACTTCAAACACTAATTTCACAGTAAAAATCTATGTTGTATTTTTTTTACAATTTTACCCAATATTAAGTTCGGCCAAAAGAAAAAAAAACTCATGCATTTAAGGGTTAACACTTGTAATTCAGGCGATCTGTAGTTAACATTATCTAATTCTCGTTACGAGTTAAATTACGATAGGAGCTTGAAAGGCCAAGGCCAAAGCATTCTTAGTGTGTTTAGGTCCGGAGGTCGCTCAGTACTTCCTTGATTTTAGACAATGCATGGGTAACCTTTCGACTTACGGAGTTTCGCAAATTTGCAAATAATGTCGACAAACACCGCTTAGTGCGAATTATAACTTAAAGGTGTTTATACATACCTACCTAGCCTGCTAGCAGTTATTTTACGATTTGAGTGAACCACAATAAGAGGAAGCAAAATTGTTTTTTTAACGCTCGTGCTTGGCCCTATGTTAAATATTAAAAAATACTTTTATACGTATCATTACATACTCGCATAATATAACGCACAATAGTATATCTTCAAATGAAGTGACTCATATAATATCGATCGTCTGATCATCAAAAATACAGTACGTAACAGAACGAAAGGCAAAGAAAGAGACCCATTAATGTTGAGGTCATACTGAGCAACTTTGACTATGTGATAAACCCTGAAAACGCCAAAAAAAAAATTGTCTGTTTCATACATTTCGCTGGTCTGATGTTGAAATTACCAATGGGAGAGTAATTTTTAGATATGATAATAGATAAAAACGAAGTCATATTAATCTTTGATAAAAACTAAATAGCGTACCTATTGAACTTTTTATGGCGCCTCCATGTTGCGGTTTCTAATACAATAGTCCAATACACTGACTATAGAATTTCAAACTGCCTCAGCTTGAAAATTAAAGACTATACCTAGGTCTGACCTACCTATTTAATTGCTGCTTTTATTCTATACTCTTTATTTTAAAATTCCTGTACTTTAAAATTTGCTTCAGGCAAAAAAACAACATTGTCCGCCAGGCAGATTTTTTGCACATTACAGAAAAGTTAGGTGGGTACTTACTTTTTTATCTTAGAATTCACAGATCAGAGAACAAAAAATGTGGAAACATCGCTAAAATCGTAGCTAGGTAGTAATCGTACATTATATGCACATGTTGTTTTACGACATAATGCATATTTGTTTTTTACAACCCGCCAAGATATTCGGCCAGTAAACTTAACAATTTCAAAATAGTTTTTATACGTACCATTGTAGTTGTTTATTTGTCTTCAACTTATTGGTATAGTGTGGCACTCCGTTTGATTGTAATTTAATATTTTATTATGTTTCTGTGATGGATGAGTATGTTTGATCAGCAACGAGCGTCATATTTCAGAATACCTAATGTAAATATTAGTTTTATTGCGGCAAACATGCCCTGCGTTCAAAATTATATTAAAATTGTATATAAATGCGTTACATTTGCCGAGAGTTAAATCATAATAGTATACGAAGGGTACCTGGATTGGATTCTGCTTACTATGTAAGGATTATTTATTTTCAGTAATTTTTTAAATTGTATGTAGATTGACATGTGAATTAGCTTTACGAATAAAATCATAATGATTACCTATACAGGGTGTTTATTTAGTCACCTGCAATAATTTACGGGGTGAATATATAGGTCATACTGAGCAACTTTTACAAGAAATTGGCAGTTTCATACATTTTGGCTGTCTGACCTTGACATTTTCTATGAGAGAGCAAATTTTTTTTCGCTATTTTGGGATTGGTCCCATAGTAAAAGTTGCTCTATATATAGGCCTTATTTTTCCTATACTTATATTCAGCCCGCAAATTATTGCAGTAGGTGACTAAATAAACACAGGATGTCTATTATTATACGAGTACCTATATGTAATAATAGAGTCCTCATTATCTAAACCCAAATTCGAGCTAAGCTATACTTAGATTTTTAGCATTAGGAAGAACTCCACAGAAGTAAGCATGCAGTATGTAGTTTTTATCAGGCTGTTTAGCACGATCGGATTAGGATTAACCTCGTAATCTCTGTAACAGTCATGAAATTTGGTATGTATATACTTAAAGGCCTCTTTTTCATGCCCACACCATTTGACATTTCATGTACATTGGACCTCGAGGAATCGCAGCCATCTTGGAAAATGTGTACCATCCAGGAGAAATTCGCGTTTTACTCAAAATCTACGTTCTTAACGAAATTGTCGTGTAAGGCAACACAGGAGTATTATTTGCTAACATTAATATGTCTGGTAACAAGTTAATAAAAAGTAAGTAGTCTATTAGGGGCTTATCCCTAGTTTATATCTATGTATTACGGAACCCTAAAAACGAAACCCTCCTAAACCAAACTGATATTTTCCGGGCGTTTACATATACTAATTTAGGTAGCCATGGACAAACTCGATAGGCCTAAATATTGTTAATGATTTTTATTAGCTATTTCACAATTATTATGCGAATGCAAACTATTGCAAATGTTTTTCATATTTAAAATTGTTAATTGTCTTCGTTATTATTTTCACGTATTTATACAATCTGTTAATGGCTAAAACAGGCGGGTACTCTCCCTTATCAACATAGCTTTTGACGCTTTTGTATGAAGGATTCACATTTTTACGACTTTGCCCACCTAACTTTGCAGGTAAAATATTATACATAAAGGCCGCCTGTTGTTTACCTTTTCTTAATTTGCCTTATTATTTGTATTGTTTCTGTACTGAGGTGTGCAATAATAGTACATTACGATACAAGTGCGAATTACCTATTCGCACATGTATCGTACAACGTTTTACAGTACATATGGCCCTTTAAATGTTCGACACAGTAACGTAATATGCTAATTTTCGCACTAGTGCGGTAAAGTAGCACCATATGTACTGTAAAGAGTATTTGTATTGTATTGTATAAAGGATTTATTACACAGAAGGATTACACTAAAAACACATTCTTGCAAATAAAATAATAATTTAAAAAGTCAGTTCACATGATAATGAATTATCCCTGAAAAACCAACATTATGTATACGCAGGTCGCGCAAATTAGTTAGTCAATTTGCCGATAGATGGCGCTGTACACAATTATGCTTAGTATACGTTTAGTCAAAAGGTTTTCTTGATAATCATGAGTTACGTGAGAAAATTGAAAGTTTGTACGGAACCCTCAGTGCGCGAGTTAAACGAACTCGCACTTCACCGGTTTTTTTAATGCAAATGCTTAATTTGTTGATGAAAATATAAAAATCGCTTTATGTACGTAATGTATACCTTATACGATTTGAGAAGTTTCCTCAATTCCTCATGGAACCCGACATCAGAACAGGATTTTACAATAATGGGACATGTTTGGATTGGAACGACATATATACTTTTGTACAAATAAATAATTTTCTAAATCGGTTCACACTTGACGGAAATCAGATAACAAACATACAAAAAAAGTCGAATTAATAACATAATTAATAACCTCCTCCTATTTTTGAAGTCAGTTAAGGGAAAAATCCCTTAGGTCGCGTGGTCCGATCGACTAGTCCGATCAATCGGAATACGAAGTTTTTTTTTTCCTGTTGGCTCGATTGATCGGACTATAAAGACTTAGAAAATCCTGTCAGTCCTACTATCGGTGTAATGGGATTTTAAAAGTTCGTCTAGTTCGATCGATCGAACCACGAGACCTTGAAAAATCCTCTTAATCCGATCACACAATTTTTATTTTTCCTGTTTGTCCGACCGGTACTTTCATGGTTACTTTTGTAATCTACCAACATCTCAAAAGTGTTTTCTCACTTTAATTAGCCATACACGAACGGTTTTGCCCGTCGGATCGGGCACATCCGTGGCTATATCTCACCACACACCGACGGATTTGCCTGCGGACGGGTGCCCGGCGGGCAGATCCGTATCTATATTTCTCGACACACACGCACGGATGTGCCCGCTGGCGGTACATCTGGCGGGCTGATCCGACGGGCAAAACCGTCCGTGTATGGCTAGCTTTTCGAAGCGGAATTTTACTACCACGAAATAGTAAGTCTACGGTTACGTCCGATCAGTCGATGCAACAGGAAAAAAAACGTCCTCGTGGTTCGATCGATCGAACTAGACGAACTTTTAAAATCCCATTACACCGATAGTAGGACTGACAGGATTTTCTAAGTCTTTATAGTCCGATCAATCGAGCCAACAGGAAAAAAAAAACTTCGTATTCCGATTGATCGGACTAGTCGATCGGACCACGCGACCTAAGGGTTAAAAATAAACCAAGACAGAAAAAATTAAGACAAATTGGGTGTTTGTCTTTCATGCCTGACGTCAAAAAACAACATAATTGCAGACCAATGTGTATTTTTAAGCGAAATCCACATTCATTCTAACTTAAAGTGTGGTTATATTTTACATTGTGTATGAGGCAATATTAAAATTGTAATCTCGTATCATAATAACTTGCGTTAACAATTTCGAGCATATCACCCCTATAGTACATGCAAATTGTAGCCACTGTAGGTATTCTAACTCACTTTTAGATCACCCTCTACTCCCTCCATGTTGTAGAATATCTACTGGTCAACTGATGATACTGACGTGTCCTTTAAAACTAAACTTATCCAAATGTCATTTTAATAACACTACAGTTATTACGAGGAAGCAAACACCGATAGCTACTTAGCTACCTAGGCAATTTCATGCCAATAAAAATTATTTACGATGTGTAGGTATGTATGATAAATTAATGTTTCCAATTTTTAATGCACTGTCGAGTTCGATAAAGGTAATGGTTTGTTTGTATTAAACATAAATAAAAATGACTGAAATGTTTACTAGGTTTTAAAAATTGGATTTATGGTAGCCAAATGCAATAGGTACCTACTGTTCAACTAAAAATAATAAAATTATTAATGCATA
The DNA here is from genome assembly GCF_033807575.1 of Cydia pomonella. NCBI lineage: Eukaryota > Metazoa > Arthropoda > Insecta > Lepidoptera > Tortricidae > Cydia > Cydia pomonella. The sequence continues at coordinate 13,904,692 of NC_084719.1, read as the reverse complement.
TAATAAAAACTATATGAAATATATACTTATATGCGTACTAGCTTCACACAGCTTGAGTTAGTTTTGGAAAAAAGCTGTGTGACGACGAGTAGTCAGCTAACCAGCAGACTCAGACAAGCCGTCTGATGGGAAGCGGTCATCTTCATCTTTGGACAAAGTGACGTCAAAGAGCCCTCGTTTCTTGAGTAAACCTATGTCATAACGCAAAGGGAATATCCCATTAGGTAGATCATGCCACGATCTGCACGTTCTATTGTGAAACGAGATGCCCGTTATTCTTGATGTGCCATATATCATGAAGTGGAGATGAGCTTCTCTTTTTTAGCGGGAGCCGCGGTGTAATAAAAAAGAGACTATCGCACCGATTCAAAATAGTTCTTAAGAGGTGTCCCCACTGTCCACGTTGTATAATGTGTAGGTACAGACGATAAAATAGCCATAAAGAGCAGACTTCTCTCCGGAGTCTAAGAGGTTCTAAACCATATAAGTAATTTCGAGATCGTCAAGAATGCGAAAAGTGCGTTTTAATGTGTAATCCGGGATCAGGGGATCACACACGATAATGGTTTGAGGCTAAGAGGCTATGCACTTAACAAGCGATATATATACAACCCTTAGTATCTACTCTGCATAAGTCGAGTAAGAGTATGTATGATATGATAATAGATATATACCTAACTGCCATAATGCCCTTCAATCACGGAAGGTCAATGTGCGACGTGCGATACTATCGTCAATCGTCATGCAATTGAGATCCGAGTTGAATTAAACTCGTTTTAATAACGTGTCAATGGTCGTTCAGTTTTCTTGTGCTGAGGGCGCGTTTGGAAATTCAAGCACTACTGAAATAAATGGGATGAAACTTGGCAGGCAGTTTATAAACTATTATTAAAACCCACTACACTGGTAGTTTGTACCTATTGGGAGTGAGTGATGTATTGAACGGACGGACTTAAGTGATTTGCGAGAGGAGCCAGATAATCAGGCAGACTCTAACCGGTTTAAAAAATAACGGTTAATACCGGTTTATATTGGTTTTACTCCGAACTTTCATAAGAACGCAAACGTATTAAGAAATGTATTGTAACCTAAATAATGCGGTTTATTCGACGAGCGACGAGACACGGACTGACGGGACGGCCGGTCGGCCTGGTGGTGCGCCGCGTAAACAAAGACAACAACATAAAAAGAAACCGGTTTCTATTGTTCTAAACCGGTAAATCTGACAAAAAATTTATGGAAATGTTCTCGTATTTTTTTAATTAAAATTATATACAATTTTTAGTTCTTTTTTTATATACATACGGCCCGCCTGATAAGCAGTCACCGCAGCCTATGGAAGCCTGCAACTCCAGAGGTGTTACATGCGCGCTGCCGACCCTTTCTTATTTGTTGCTTGTATTTTTGAATCATACCGTTTCTTTTTTTTTGAAATCGTGGTTATACCCACTTTTTTGACGTTTTAGAAAGCGGGCAAAGATATTCGGAGTTTTCGCCAACATTACCCACGTCAATTAGGTGCTAAAAATTAAAATACACCTAGTATGATGATGTCCAAGGATTACAAAAAGTTTTTGGGCAATCAATCTGTTAATAACTTAGCGATAAGTGTATAAACTTTTGAATAAATTGGGTGGGCAATGTTGCCTACCCGTTTTTGCCCATTTCCCTACAAGCCCCTGGGCATTTTAGAAATGCTAGGGTTGTCACTTTTGAGAAAATCTGTTACTATAGTTTTATGGCCGAAAATATGATATTTGCTGTATTTTTCGTATGTTAAAGAGATAAAGGATTAACGACACAAATTAAATAGAGTATAAATTTATAAACATAACCTTCTTTTACTTGCGAATTTGACTTCTTAGGTCCTATTTAAAGATTTGCAAATATTGAATTTACACACTGGTAAAAGAGGCTCCTATCTTGCAAATTTCCGCGACAACTGTGCTTTTGCAGGCCGGTTAATAGCCCAGGCCTATAACCGCGTAAATCGAAGTTGCGGGCATTTTTCTCTGTCACTTTAATTACGTCTTAGTGAGAGTAAAAGAGAAAGATCCCCGCAATTTGCGAATTTCGGTTTTCGCAGTAGGCCCCTCGAGGGCCTATCGGGAACCACGTTCGACGTGTTGCTTCTCTGTCGCACTTGTAAATTCGTACGTAGGTGTGACTTGATGTGACATAGGCAACGGCAACACGTCGAACGTGTTTCGCGGTAGGCTTTCTGGGGACAAGCGTAACGCCGGGCCTTCAAACGTTAATGTTTCAAGGAAGAAATGAATCAAAATAGGCAATTTTATAATAAAAAAAAATACTGTTTATCTTTTGTTTCCTACAGCGTCAAAGCGTTTCGTAGTGATTATTCATTGAAATCCGGGATATAAGAACTTTAAAAAAATCCTTAATAAAAATTAAAAAGTAATACCAATATAATTATGTAACAAAATATAGCCGCTACGTATAGTATTTATTCATGCCGTAGGTACCCCGTAGTTAAATATTTGCAATAATATGCATAGAAATAGTTGTGTGCACTGCAGGTAGGTGCCACATGTTCGTGCAAGCAACACGTGCTGACCATCAAAATAGCGAATCATATAATCAGTTTCATTCCAGTAATGCTTACATGCATTCAACAGCTCGACCACGGTTGGAAATTAAAATCAGCAAATTTTACTGTACAACATTTATGAACAGAAGGTTAACATCCATCCTGTATTGTTTATGAATAAATATTATGACTAGAGTGGGAGCAAACTAACTTTGCATGGCACTTGTAATGACAAAGAGTGGGAATGTCATTACATCTATGAAAATATGACGTTTATAATAATGACACTCTCTCACTCTGTTCTCTGGTAGCTTAGAAGGGCTCTAGAGTTAGACCAAGATAAGCTGGCAGCGATTTTGATAGCCCAGACAGTGCAAGTGTTATTTTAAACGTCAAACTTCTATGACGTTTACTTAACACTTGCACAAGCTGCGCTATCAAAATCGCTGCCAACTTATCTTGGTCTGACTCTAGTACTATGATTAGTAATCATAGTCATCATCATCATCATCAGCCTTTTATCGCCCACTGCTGAGCATAGGCCTCTCTTCTAGTACGCCACTTATCTTATCCCGGTCCCGAGCTAATCAGAATAGAATAATAGAATAGAATCTAATATAGAATCAGTAATCATAGTACTAGAGTCTAATGTAATCATTGATTACATAGGTTGTCGTTTTCCGTACGGAACAAACGCGGGACTCTTAAAAGCCAAACGGCCCGATTCTTACTTAAGGATACCTCAAACATTTGCTAAAGATACGATATGATTGATTAGATATGTCAGAGTAAATGTGACGATCCTTCAAACAAAAACGTCACTATTGACACTGAGATATCCAATCCATATCGTATCTAATCGTATCATTCGTATCTTTAAGAAATTTCTGAAGATCTTAAAGTTCGAATGGAGCCGAAAAAGCTTAGAAGATAGAGGACCTTAAAAGCGTCCTTCAGCAAGTTATTTGCTTCTTCAAATTACTTTGAGAAATCTCCTGTGCAATTTTTTTAAAACTCCAAATGAAGAAGCGATTAACGGCATATTTTGTACTACAGGGTACTTTTCAGTGCACAATGCATAAAATATTGCTTGTGTGTGTCCAGTTGAGTTCGTCATAAATTTTATTATTGTCAGACGTTACTGATGTAACGCAAATGGCCTTGGCTATTTTTAACCACTGTTTCCTTTCCTCCAAAGAGCCGGAAACTAGTCTTAAGTATTTTTCCTCTGTTTCGTGACTTTTGCAAAATCCTATTCGGTCACGTTACAGGTTCAAATTCGTGGAATAAGATAAGCCTAGACTCGGACGTGCTTACCCGTGCTAGGGCTGCTAGATTTCTTGCTAATCTACCTATTGTGTTACAATAACATTGCCTACTAACTTGTTAGGTATGCTCTTGTATCTTGAGCATAGAGAAATACGTAAACATAGACCACTCCATACATCAATTTTCTTACCAAAACGGTTATACAAAATCATTTATTTCATCAAGTATTTCATAAAAATTTGTACATCAATATCACATAAAACAACGCAAAACGAACTTAAAACTAATTAAACCTAAACATACTATAACTAAAAAATAAATAAACATAAAAACTAAATGTAAAAAATCTCCCTTATCAAGTTATCACCCGCTTCCGGAAAACTCCCCAAAATGCTGGCGACATCGACATTCCCCCTCTGAATCGCTTATTAAGTTATTACTCGTATTTTCGTATTAGTCGACATCTAGCGTCATGTAGCTGATTTATCAGTACTGCTACTTGACAATAGATGTGACGAACAAAAAGTCTAATGCTCAACAATTTTAAGCCAATATTATAACCGGATTAACTGGAACTCTATTTTCAACTTCTTCTGCTTGTACTATTAGTTGTAAATTGTTGAGGAATCTCGGGGTACGGCAGTGCCCCCGCTAAGTCGAGCAAAATAGCGGCACGGCCGTACCATCCTTTTCTCGAAGCAGTTCAGGCCATTTTCGACCCCCTATAACTTAGTTGTGGATAAAACTAGAAGCCTGAATTTTCAGTAATCAAGCAGGCATTGTATAAACACAGTATATTTCAATCAATTTGAACCAGTAATTTAAGAATTATAACTATTCAAAGTTTCTTAATTTTGTCACTTACTCACTGTCTGACCGATCATCAAAACTCTAAGGCACTTCTAGCAGATATAGAAGCTTCAAATTTAGAATACAATTAGGCTTTAGTATATAAATCAAGTAAAAACTCATATATTTTGCAATTTTGGTCAAGTTTTCTAGATTAAACAAAGGCGAGGCGATTTGACTCCCATGTTAAATTTTGTTTCATTGCATTGAAAACACAGTTTTCATTCAAATCGGGTTATACGTTAGCCACGGTAGAGATATCTGCATCTCATTTCTACATATTGCTGCCTCCCTGTTGTCAGTTACTGAGGGCCTACTAGGGCGGTAGGCCCTCTGAATTAAGTAAAGTGTTTGAAGCGCTTTAATTAGACTTTATTGAGTTCTCCTGATCATTAATTTGAAAAAAGATCAGTCATATTAGACTGACGTTCATTTACTTTTTGAAATAATCAAGATACAAAACGTAAGCTAGCGCGGTTTAGCAAAAAGGGGATTAGTGTCCAAGTTGTCCGACAGAAATCGGATTTTTTGCAGAAGCCGAAGGTTCGGTTTTGCTCTAGTTTCGACGAAAACCGAACCTTCGACCGAAACATGGTTTTTATGCCGAAACCTGTCCAAACGGAAAGGGGGTGGATAACATTGGCCTTCGCTTGATCCGCACTGCCGTAATTTAGAAGTTCCTCTTTATAGGAATTAAAGTACCTACTCGTACCTACAGCAGATTATTTTTCGTAACTTATGGCAATAAAACCAACGAGTTAACCATGTAACTTAACTACATAGATCAGTGATGGTTCCCAAAGTTGACTGGGCTTCGACCAATCAACCCATCTAACAAAAACTGCTTCGGGGCCCACCTCTTGGCCGTCTTAAAATGGGGTATAAAATATTATTGATAAGATAACGCCTGTAGGGCTAAGATGGTCGGGTTTTTGTCATTTGTCACCATGCCTGTCACGTTCTAACAAGTATGTAAGTGCGAAAGTGACGCATAACATGACAAGTGATAAAAACGAGACCATGATACCGCGGCTGATCGGTCGAAATGTTTTCATTTGTTTAAGGGCCCACTCAATATTCACTTTCAACCTATAGTTTGGAAAATGCTGACATAGATAATTAGTTATACGTTATATTATTATACCTGTTAGATCGAGAGACGACGCTCCGATGGCTATGGCCCTCTGATGGCCCTACAATGGTGTTAGTGTACGTTTCTCATGATTTTGTGTCGAGTTTACGTCAGTTTTATTATTTATGTTTATAGACATTTTAATAGTTCTCATTTTAAAAAAATATTCTGTAACAGAGCATCTTAATAAATTAAATATTGTGTAGTTTTATCTAGATGCATTCATTAGTGGCTAGGTAGGTAATTACAGTTATCTACGTAAATATTGGTTAGGTACATTACTAGTCATAATATTATTATACAGTGTAAGCTGAACAACCCGAACCTCGATAAGGCAAAATTATCTTTAAACTTATTCATATTAAAGTTCAACGCCGGCAATATTTAACTTCACACAACCATTTATTTAAAGCTCCACTAGAAGGATTTTATAGTGGGTGAAAATCGTGGTTGATAGTTCTTACGACTTCTCTGCGAGCGGATACTAGTTGTATACCGATTGTAGGTATTTCAGATATATTGGAACAGCCAAGGCGTTTACAAATATCTGAACTATTGTTAAAGCGTTAAAGTGCTTGTTCAGATATTCTTGGTACGTATAACATTTGCTTCTCCTCATACTAACGCTTTCCCGGTTGCATATTCAAGGGGCCCGGAGTCCGCTTTGGCAACCTAACTAATCCCACGAATTGAAGCAGGCACTAGTTTTTACGATAGTGAGTCTCATTTTAAGTTCCAACACGGAAAACTGTAGACCTTGTTGGGATTAAGCGGGTTTTCCTGGCAATTTTTTCCTTCGCCGAAAAGCGTCTGGTAAAAAATGATATCGCGCGTATCTTGTAGGTACATATAAGTTCCAAGAAACTGGTTCAAACACTGATTTGAGCTTGCGACCTCAGGTTTGGATGACGCACGCTTTACCGTTATGCTAGGGCTAGGGCACCAGCGCTTAAGAGGGGCCTTAATGCCAGGAAATTAGAAAGGAACAAAAGATTATGCGCGCCGCGCGAAACTTGTGACCTGAGATTTCGGATTCGCGCGGGTTTTGTCGTTTTTCCTTCTGTTTGATGTTTTGCTAGTGAAATGTCTCGGCTATATCATTAGCCATTTTATTCTAAAATTATACTGCTATGGTATGCAGGTCAACGATAAACAATTGCAAAAGAATTAAAATTATAAATGTTTTCGTGATTTTTTTCTATTTGTGGGATTACATAGATCGCCCCCCTCTTATTCTTGTTTTTTTTTAGCATTAGAATAAAGGTAAACAATCTTGATATGTCTTTTTATTGAAAAACGCTTTTTAAAAATCAATAACCATTATTTATGAAAGCAAAATAATGGAAATGATCATATATGATTTATAATTATTACATACCTATTTGCCGTGATTTATTTTTCAAATAAAAAGACACGTCAAAATCGCTTACCTTCTTTCTAATGCTAAAGAAACGGAATTTGGTATTATATTTTGACCCTTGGTTCCATAGTAACCGTTTGAAAGTGGAGATCAAGTTGCCTCACTCATTGATAAACCAGCATTCTTGACCGCCGATCAAAATAGCTACGTACCTATTAATATAAGATTTTACAATACAATTCAGTTATTTAGGAATAAAATGCTTCACACCTTACTTAATTCCGTCGTTCTAACTGGCATCCTCAGTAGATTCCAAAAAAAAAATGCTCCTGTATAGTTATGTGCAATTAGATTCTTACTTAACGCGGTTACACCTTTACGATTTTGTATGTGTGAAGGGCTTAAGAAGGAAAGGGGACGGCCGCTTCTCCATTCAAACGTAGTCCCCATTTTCCTCTCTGGATTTTGATTTGACATTATGGAAAATATTTTATGTCATTTGATATTTATCTACCATCCCCCCCTTCTTTGATTTTATCGATAATTTGATTATTTTAAAAATTAGGAACGAAAACCCATTTTTAGGTATACAAATTTTAAATGCTCCTAACTCCTATAATAATATTTTTTTTTAATCGTACGAAGGGGCATAGCATCAATGATCAATAAACATCTAAGTAATTGCATCAAAATATTTTCACTAATGTTAATTAATATCCAGAGAGGAAAATCAGAGGGCCTACCGCGAACCACGTTCGACGTGTTGCCACTCTGTCGCACTTGTTAGTTCGCTCGAAAGTGTGACAGGGAGGCAACACGTCGAACGTGGTTCGCGGTAGGCCCTCAGAACTACGTATGTAATGGAAAGGCGCTTTCGCGCAGGTCGTCCACTTTCGTCTAAAGTGATGTCTGTGAAGCCATTTCCATCAGTGGAAAAAGCGGCAAATTTAAAAAATGTAGGCGCGAAGGGTTATCCCATAAAAAAATTTGGAATTCGCGCCTTTTTCTACTGATACACTTGTTTGACCGACTAATTATTTGTCCCATAGACAATTTCGTCGACGAGTTTGAACGGCTTATTTAAAAAATACTTAGATATAGCCTACTACTCGTTTATAAATGGGATGGGGAATACCATTATTTTACTCGTACTGTCAACACAGCATCAATCATCATAGTAGGTAGGTAGACATATTTAGTATCTTATAATGTCCTTGGTCCATGAATATGCTTGCGAAATCGACTATAAACATTTTAAACTACGTCGACATAATCCGTAATTTCCATTTATTTGATAAGAATGATAAGGGAAATGTACCTACAATCACACGTTTATGTTCATCGTGTACCTATTTCCCTAACGTGTTCACGTGCGGAAAGCCGGTATAAATACCTACTCATAACGTAGCAACAGCTAAAACTAGATTACTAATCGTCAGCATAACTAACATTCTCAGTCACGGACCGCGTACGCGATCCGGTATTGTCGTCGAAGTTTGCTTTGGCATAAATACTCATACTCACCGACTTGTCATGTTGACGACCTTCAGTCATTTTCTAGAATATGGTAAAACCGCCGTTGTTCCTGCGGCGATGGTTGCCTGCAAGCCACCGTCATGCTCGTGGCTTCACTGGTCACTACACGGCCTTCATCAGCTCATGGATTGGAGCGGGCTAGAGCGACGAGCGACGGCGACGAACGAGGGCGCGCCTGCGAGTTGTGTTTATCACTGAATCATTGAATGACCGCGCGGGGCGGAGCGCGAGGGGGTGACGTCACATGCGCCGACGCATGACAAGTGTGACGCAGACGCGCTCCCTCCAAAACTTGACGTTTAACGTTCCGTTACGCGAAACTTTTATATTCTTTTGACTTTGTGTAAATTAGGTACTTATTATAATTAATATTTCTTTTTAATTCAAAAATATCTAAGTATACATTTTTCGGGTAATGTTAGAAGGTTAATTAAACTCAAGTTTACCCTGGTATAACAGTATTAACTACCCAAGCCTTTTGGTTAAAGTCCGAAAATTTAAACAACATTAATCTCTATTCGGCGTTTACCCGTACACAACTATTGTTCTGTATTTAAGCACTGTCATCCTGTAGCTGTCTACACCACATTTCATGTAAACCATTGCGGCTGTGTCCCTGATACAGCCTATTCCTATTTTTAGGGTTTCGCAGTCACCTAGAAACCCTTATAGTTTCCTCATGTCCGTCTGTCCGTCCGCGGCTTTGCACCGTGATCTTCAGTGCCAGAAAGCTGTAATTTAGCATAAATACATTAATATGTGTCCCACCCCCTCTAACTAACTAACTAACCATGAGTCTAATAATATGAAAAAAATCGTCAAACAAAGGCTTCATAAATACTTTCAATGAAAACTATAGTGAATATGATCGGTCCAGCCGTTTTTGAGTTATTACAAAAAATCTTCTTTCTCTTCTGAGTAAAAAGACGTCCAAAGCGCTGCGAAGGTACTCCCTTAAGTCCCTTATGCTTGTAATGTAAGTACATAATACTTAGGGTGACCAGATCTGATTTCCGGTTTTACGGGACAACTGTTGGCCTGCGAAAATCGAAGTTTGCAAATTGCGGGCATCTTTCCTAAGTTTCCTAGTCATTATAATTAAAGATTCCCGCAATTTGCGAATTTCGGTTTTCCCGGCCCTCTGCATTGAAAATACGGGATTGAAAAAAATAAAATGAAAATGTTTTATTTATTACAAACAGTCGATTACAAACAATTTTCCAAAAATATTTCTTAAATTAAGACCTGGAGTTTCCTTATTGTATATAAATTGCAGTCTATAAAAAAAAATAGGTATTATAGGTAGTTAAGTTTGAAGATATAGGTAGACTCACGAGAGCCGGCGGCTTATTTGTTAATAACGCTCGTTATTGTAGTAGGTAGCACAATCGGAATAGAAAAAACCTCGAAAATTCTTGGACAGTCCTGAAATTTGGTATGTATGTAAATGAAAGGCCCCTTATTCATGTCCATACCATTTGACATTTGAGGACCTCGAGGAATCGCAGCCATCTTGGAAAATGTGTACCATCCTGGAGATATTCGCGTTTTACTCAAAATTTACGTTATCTAGGAAAATATAGTGTAAGACAACATTAAAGCTTATTCAATTCTTCACGAAAAAATCCTAGACATCTTTGCGAAAAAAATACACCTTGTTATACTCGTAGATAATACTTGCGCAATCTAGGTTTAGCGCTTATATATTTCCAGGGGACTGGCTGGGGGATTACAAATATGGAATCAGAGAATGTGCATTGCAGTCTCCTCTGATTCCTGACAAGAACCTGCATGTCGCGTCTTGTTTCGTACATAACGTACAAATTGCCATGTCAGATAAACGTCAGTCCATACAATAAATATGACGTTAGTACGACCATTGGCCTAAGTTTTCGACGGAGGGGTAAGCTCTTAAAGGCGAATCCGGTTCGGTTAAATTCTCTACGCTATGCAGTTTTAGCTTGTTCCGACTCTATGGCTGGTGTTAGTATCGCACTGACCGATCCGCACCGACTATATTTTGTTCGAATTTCATGTCAGCGCCACACTAAAACAAGCCTATTATTTTTATAATCTTCATGCAACGTATGTAATTTCTATTACATTTGTGTCAGGCGCTTGTTAATATCTAAACTCGCTCAACGCCGAAACGCAATAGCGCTCTTAATTCAGTAGTGTTTATAGCTGAGTTGAGTGCCTACTGGCTTGCCTATTTACTGCAAACGAAGAAAATAAAATTTTGTGATACGTGTCAAGATAACCATAGAGTGGGTGCCACCGAGTCAAACTGGGCCCTGGGGATTAGGCAGACCTCGTCGGCGATGGTAGGATAACTTAAGGCGAAATTCCGTGTGTGTTTCCACTGATGGAATCCCGCCTTTAGACTTCTTTTTGATAGACTTTTGTAGATATAGTTTTTTTTTCGTCAGATTTCGATAAAATGTGGTGGATATAGCATACAGTTGCCTGTTCTGTACAATATAAGTTACGTAAACGGGTATTTTCGTAATTCAATTGAATATTTCATACATTTTTTTTATGCCAAATTGGGATTTCGTTTTTATTCTACCCAGAATGAGATCATACCAAAGATCCTCAAACTTACCAAATTTTACCCAAATCTGACGAAAAAACAAAACAAAATAAAAATAGGCTCGTATACACGTAGCACAAAACCGGGACAAATGGAAGAAAATGCTCAGCAGTGGTACGTCTCTTATGTACCAATAACCATGAGAGAATTTGAAATAGAGGTGTATAGTCAAAGAAAACTTTGTAGTGAACGTAAATTTACTGCCATCTTTCGAGACATTATTAAAACTTTTAAAACGCCATTTGACTTTGATCCTTATTCTTTCACTGATATATGTGTTCAATTTGTTAAACATCAAAAAGTGTCGCCATCTAATAGATCAAAGGCTAAAGGTATAGCAGCATCGTTTCGAGCGATGGCGCCATAACCTTTAGGTAGTGCCCGGTAAGATGGCGCCACTTACGGATATTTAACAAATAGAACACATATCAGTGCAAGAATAAGGATCAAAGTCAAATAGCGTTCTAAAAGTTTTAATTATGTGTCGAAAGATGGTAGTAAATTTACGTCGCTACAAAGTTTTCTGTGACAATACACCTCTATTTCAAATTCTCTTTGATATATCTTACCGATCCAGTAGATGGAATACAGGCTAGGTAGCATAATGGGACTAAATTTGGTGTGCTGTAAGTATACGAGTAGGTATACAGAGTCGTAATTAAAATAAACGCAATGAAAAGTAGGTAGGTAATTCCGTTAAATACGCCAACTTTGCCACCAGGGGGAACATTGCCCAAAACACAATTTCTAAGGCAATCTACTAATATCTAAAAAAGTTACAAAATTATGGCAACATTGATGACATTGGTAGAAAGTAAACTATACCTGTGGCAACACAGAATAGCGCGTGCACTCCTGACTTCATTCAGTAACCAGTCGGGACTTGTCGAGTACGGAGTGTATTTTTGCGGGCCAATTACTGAGAAATTTTGGAAGGGAATTGTACATCATGGCGAATACACAGGTATGTTGAATCGATTGTATGTAATGTAAAACCATGAGCTGAGTATTTTGATGCTAGGTTCGTTACTGTAACTAGTATATTACAAAAGTTATGGTGATGGGCAAAATTACCCAGTAATGTACCGTCGTATGAGTGTCAACATTGCCCGCAGTAAAAAAATGCTTAGGGTTGACACTTTTTTTTACAAACTTTTTTTTTTATTAATGTGCAAATCTTGCAATATTTGTATGTACGTACATATGTTCGGATCAAATCTTGCAAGCCATTTTTCGACCACTTTTTGGTATCCGATTGAGCTGAGATTATAGCATACTACTTCTACTTCTACTACCAGTGACAATACAATCTGGTAGTGACATTCTGGTTCAACCGGGATCGTCTCCACATGAGGAATTCTTTTTTTTTTCTATGGTTAATATATAATGAAGTCGAAAACTATAGTTTCATTTTTGATTACTGGCCGTTTTTCAGAAAAAAAATTGAATAATAACTTTTTTACTAATAGCTTTTTTCGCTGACTGTGCTTTTTGTTGACTGTACTTGTATTGTCAACTGAGATCTATATATGTACCAACCAAATTTCAATTGGTTACCTTAAGTTTTCTGAAGTGGCCATTACTAAATTTTTTTTTTAATAGACACATAATGGAGTTCAGAACTCTAGCTACTTTTTTAATTACTTGTGGTTTTGTAAAAATATTTTTTTGAATATTTATTTTGACATACCACACGTTTGAACGCATTTATAGCTTAGATGCCTTAGTCTTCCGTAAAAAAGTGAAAAACGTAGAGTTAACAGCTGCCAGTTGTCAAATATTGCTTCCTCATTGGTTACAACTACGACTTTGTTTGTACGCGGTTCAGCTGTGTGTGTGACATTTGGCAACTGGCAGCTGTCAACTCGACATTTTTACTTTTTTACGACAGACTAAGGCATCTAAGCTATAAATGCGTTCAAACGTGTGTTATGTCAAAATAAATATTCAAAAAAATATTTTTACAAAACCACAAGTAATTAAAAAAGTAGCTAGAGTTCTGAACTCCATTATGTGTCTATTAAAAAATAATGTAGTAATGGCCACTTCAGAAAACTTAAGGTAACCAATTGAAATTTGGTTGGTACATATATAGATCTCAGTTGACAATACAAGTACAGTCAACAAAAAGCACAGTCAGCGAAAAAAAGCTATTAGATTCTGCTATTAGATTTTTATATAACGTTATTGAAATAAACAACTTTGCGCCTTATTAATATTTTTTGTTTCTTACCTACCCTACCAACTTTGTGCAAATTAATGTTCAGTTTTTATTATCTTCTCAATTTTGACAACCCTAGCACTTTTAAATCGCTACACGCCGTTTGTATGAAGAAGAAAAAATGTACAGGCTAACATTGCCCACTCATTTTAATAGGAAAGTATTTCGAGCATGTATTATTATGTCGAGTAAATTTTTGAACCCATCGCCTTCATTGCCAAAATACTTTCATTGGTTTTTATGGCAACCAAATAAGGTCTATAGTTGCGCTAAAAATCACGGTGGGCAATGTTGGCTAAAAGTCCAGATAACTTTACCCGACCTCAAAATCGATCATATGATGGAGAAAACGTTGACTAAAGTTAAATTTGCAGTTAAATTTAAATGCGCATGATCTCGGTGTTACCACAGATACATAAATATTTCCGAGGTTTCATACAAAAAACTAGATTTTTTTTAGTTTTTCCCAAAAAAGTGGGCAAAGTTGGCGTATTTAATGGTTATACTAATTATACATATTTGCTTTCGGTGTGCAAGATAACTTTTAAATAAATGCGATATTGCGATTTGATAACTGAATGAAAGTAAACTCTTATAAAAACATACTTTTTCGCGGAAATAGATGATATCTGTTGATTGATTGTTAATAGTTGACTAATTAATAGTGGTAATGTACACATGGCAATGTAATACCACGTAGTTGCATAATGATGTTATCAGTGACAGACCCACGACGTCACTCGAAGGTTATTAATTGGTTAGTGCCCATCCGGACGGAATCCGGATCCAGATGAATAAGGGGGATCGCTTATTAATTAAACTTGGCAATCCTTGTACCTATCGTGCGCGGCGCATCATCGTGAACCTATCGGAACCAGGCGATTGGTCATATGGTCATTGAAATCTGAGGGCCTACCGCGAACCACGTTCGACGTGTTACCTCTCTGTCGCACTTTTTAATTCGTACGTAAGTGTGACAGGGAGGCAACACGTCGAACGTGGATCGCGGTAAGCCCTCTGTTCCTGGCTCGCGGTGGCGAACTAAAACTTTGACTAATTTATAAGACATACAAAACTTAATAAATAAAACCAGTATTATCTTATTATTGGTAAATATACTTGTAGCCGTTATGACTATTGATAATTAAATATATTTGTGATTTATACTGATGCGCATGAAAAATATATGACACCCCTAAATAAACCTTTGAACAAGAGTACCATTATGACACAAAAAATTATGATATGACGTTTAGTTCGTCTGTATAATGACAGAAAGAAAAACACAAATGACAGAAATCTAGATATATGACACAAATAGTTATGTACAGAAAAATACTATTCCACCCTTACATAATAATATACAAATTTATGCAGAGTGCTAAAGTTAATGGTTTTGCTGACTGTACCTAAATCAAGAAATAATATGATTTCTAACATTAGGCAACCCAATATACATTGGCAATGTTTATTTAGTCACCTGCAATAATTTACGGGCGGACTATATAGGTCATATTGAGCAACTTTTACAATGGGACCAATCCCAAAACAACCTGTAGATCCGTTGATAAAGTCATGGTAGGTATTGAGATATTAAGTACTAGTTATCTACGTAAAAAATATATGTACATACATGAATAGATTTTTTTATCAATAGATTTTCCTTGACAACCCAAAACGTAAACATTAATTGCTAATACTAATTAGGTACTGCACCTTTTCTTTGATCTTAGAAATGATATGATCAATTAGGTAGATAGATAATACGAACAATTAGCTATGATATAATTTTTGGACTTTTCAATACCTATTAAATAATATAGGTACGTGACTTGGCGCAGGATCACATGCTTCTCAGGGGAAGGGGAGCGGATGAAGACGGTCTGGCTACAATAGAAGTTATTGTGCACAGGGCTCTAAACGGCTACAGTGAAAAACGAAAATGGAAATTTGGTTAGTTGTCCTTCTATTGCTCTTGCGCATTCGAGCGATGGACAGGCAGATAAAGTACACATAGTCATGGATGTACCAGTGTGGTACCAGTGCGCGTTTAAAAGTCGTGAATAGGTAGTAAGACATTCAGCTGGCTATAATTACGCGGGTTGTCCAATTTCAAATGGTTCAGTCTAAGTCTAAGTAGTCTCAAAAGTAATAGGGGTTAAACAGTTACGTAGGAGTAAAGAAAAATGCTTGATAGATGCCACTTAGTACATACCTAGAAGTATAAAAAAACTTCGCCGAAACTAGCAGACCAATTCCAACGTACCAGAATAATGTCATTTGGCTGTCGCGCATCTCGCTCGCGCCTATAAACGTACGGACAAGTACGAGCGGAATGCACGATAACAGAATATCATCATTTAGATGTCATTCTGATGTCAGTGTACGTGTACGGTGGAATTGGCCTGTGGATTACGAAATAACCGGATTCGTATGTGGCCGAAGGGGTTTGAATTTGAATAGTTACAATTCAATATCATACATTCTAATAATTATTAATTCTAATAATTATTTTATATCATAATTGTATTTCTTTGTAATCATTTGAATAAACTCTCACTCAGATAATTATCGGGGTTTTCGGGGCCGAAAAATCGATCTAGCTAGGTCTTATGTATATCTGGGAAAACGAGCATTTTTGAGTTTTTATACATTTTCCGGTCCGAACAAAGCTCGGTCTCACAGATATTTGTGTATTAAGGACGGTAAACAAGAATTTACGAACAAGTGTTAATTTAATTAAATAACACAACGTAATTGTGTTATCGCCCGTAGCACACACAATGTTTTTCATCACACTTGTGAGAAAAAAACAATTTAAGCGAAATAATTCTTAAATACACTTACAACATTAGAAACATTTGCCGCTATATTGTAATTTTTGACAGGTTCGGCATAGAAGGCACAAACCTATCCGGTATTTAGCCACGATTGAAAATTCAGCCTCCATTAAATAAAAAAAAAAAATATTACAGCCCATGGGCATAATATAGCTCATTCCATCTCAGTACGCTGGCATACAATAACACCGTTTACGAGCAAGTGTGATAAAAATATTTTTTTCGACTGTAATGGTTGAATTAAGATTTCGTATGCCTATATATAATTGCGTACTTTTCATGTATGGGCTTCCAACTCAACTATAAAACTCAATTCGATACGTTGTAGTCAACTAAAAAAAATTGACCAATCACGTGCCACCACGCTCCCATAGATAATTTTTAAGAAAAAAAAAATCGACTTCAATGAGGGAGACCGGTGAAAGAACGGTTATTGTTGATTTTGGATTTCATACAATGAAATTAAAAAGACAGCGTCCTACGCCTAATTATGTAGAAAAGGAGGTAACATGTTTTTTTGTCACTGCGCCCACCTTGACACATTTCAGATTTGCCCAATGGTTGACTGGTAAGATACCCGCAATAGGGTATTCGACTGTATTTAAGATAAATTATTTAACACCATGCATGAAATAAAGCACCAGATAATTATTAAAAAAACGAAGAGGATAGAAATATAAAAATGTGCCTTGAAAATCTAACTGCTTGTCAAACACGCAAAGAGAACAAATTGCAAAACGTGAACTATGCATCGTTGAAGAGTTCTGTTCTGTTCATCATCAGCAGTTCCACTTCATCAAATGTCACTTCTACAAATGTAAATACTTGATTTGTTGATGAAAATACTAATATCGCTATATACCTACATGCCTTTAACATTTGAGGAGTTCCCTCGATTCCTCATGGACCCCATCGTCAGAACTCGAACTTGACAAAAATTTGAAAATCTAATTTACTTAACAAACACAGCGAAGAGGACAAATCGCCAAACGTGTACTATGCGTCGTTGAAGAGTTTCATTCTGATCATCATCAGCAGCAGGGCTCCGAACGGTTTTTTTAAAAATCCCGAAATAGCCCAATATTTTTTCAATATTTTTCCTACTCCTCTACTGTTATCTGTCATTTATGCTTTCATTAACACGAAGCGCGTCTTGGCTATACCTATACTTTTGCTTAGTTTATCTAAATTAAGATTTATTTTTGTTGACTCGTAGGAAAAATATTGTATGCAACGTTGTATAAGTAGGTCAAAAAATGCTCGTGGCGTATTCCTTTACAATGTTCGCCTACGCCTTCGGCTCCGGCTCACATTGTAACTCACGCCACTCGCCTTTTTTGACCCTTCTTATACAACTGTTGCATAAAATACTATTATACTCTTTTCGTAGGACTGGATAATGTATTTACGTAACAACTTCATATTATTAGGTAGTCCCATTAAACATGAAATAATAAGCCAAAGAACGAAAAAAAATGTAATAATACAGGTATTTTTTATATGAAGAAAAAACCGGTTCCAAGCCTTGATCAGCAATTCCACTTCATCAAATGTCACTTTTGTAAATGTTAATGCTTAATTTATTAAAGAAAATACAAAAATCACTATATGTATGCCTTTCACATTTTAAGAGTTCCCTCGATTCCTCATGGATCCCATCATCATAACTGAGTTATGACAAAAACGGGACCAATCTGTATATATTATAATTATATAAATTCAAACAAAAAAATAATTTTCAAAATCGGTACAGAAATGACGGAGTTATGGAGTAACAAACATTAAAAAAAAACAACCGAATTGATAACCTCCTCCTTTTGAAATCTTGAAGTCGGTTAAAAAGGCTAAACGGGCGCGGGGCGCGGGACTCGGGGTCTCGCAGAGTTGCGCGTTTATGTATTTTGTACTAAATTTTTGTCTACTGAGATACTTACCAATTTTCATTAATTATACACCGTGTTTTTATTCAATTCCGTTAACTTCGGGGTATTGGTAAGTACGTTTAAGGAAACTACATGACATAGTTATATTTCCAAAAAAAAAATTTTTTTTATATTTTTTAAACATTTTTTTTGTTATAAAAAGTAATTAAATGTTGCATATAGCGTTGTTGTTGCACGGGCATTACATTTATCTCAATCAAACAATTGAAAACTGTGACATGTCAATGTCATTTCGAACATCGATCGTCCGAGATAGTACTTACGTTTAGTAGCAAATGTATTAACCCGTACTAAACACTAATCAATATGTGAACGGGCCCTAAGGTAAGTGTACACACTCGTAAGGGCTTTATAAGATAAAAATAAAATATGGATTATCTCCGAAATGGAGTTAATTAGAATACCGGTGTCTTTGAGAAAGTTACTTAATTTAAGCTCAGGAATGCACCCTTGAAATTAACGCAAATCAAAAAAAAACACGGTGTATAGGTTTTATTTTTTAGATTACTCGTAGAAAAAGTATTGTATACAATAGTGATATAATCAAGCTTGTCAATCTCGGACCTGACTTAGGCAACTTAGCAAACTTCGTTGCCTTAACACGGTACTCGACTGAAACGCTATCTATTATATCACGATTATATATTTTTTTATACTACGTCGGTGGCAAACAAGCATACGGCCCGCTTGATGGTAAGCAGTCTCCGTAGCCTTCAACTCCATAAGTGTTACATGCGCGTTGCCGACCCTAACACCCCGCACCCTCGACCTACTATTTCATACTGAATTCGAAATACTATTTCATACTGAGATGAAATGAGTTATATTATATTATGCCCACGGGCGTAATAGTTTTGTTTTTAATTTCATTATGCCCATGCGCATATTTTTTAATTATGTCACTGTCATACGAACCACGTAGAAAGAAATGAGTTTTACTTTTAAAATACTGACGTTTATAATTTAATATTTTTGTTTATGTTAAAAATATTTAATTTGATTAATTTAATAGCCGTAGTTTAAAATATTTTTTACACAATTTTAAATAGTGACTGAATACCGGATGGATCTGTGCCTTCGATGATCGATCGATCTAACCTAACCTAAAATTCATCATTCATTCATCATTTATCATTTATTTGTTGTAAAGTCATGTACATAGTAAATCAAGATGTTATACAATAAAATACAAGTCAGACCATGACACCCTGTAAGGGCACACAACATTAACTTAAAAGTAAACAAAACAAGTCTTCTCATTTAAAATTGACAATTAACAATATAAAAAAAAACATGTTATAAACTATCCTCATTAAGAAAACCCTTAACCGAATAAGTTATATTAATAATAATTAATAAATGACAATATGGCGAACGAATGTTTGTAATGTTAGAGTATTTAATAATTTAGTATTTTCTTCGCAAGTGTGATGAAAAACATTGTGTGTAACTCCGGGGGTAAGAATATTGCAACCTCGGGTCTTTAATTCCTTCCAGCCTCCGGCTGTCGGGAATTACCGCCTTCGCTTCCAAGATTTCACTTACCCCCTCGTTGCACAATGTACTATTGTTAATTTGTCTCTTTCTCTTTTCTTTATGTATAAATGGGAAATTTAAGAGAAAAAATGAGTTTTTTTGACATTTCACCGGCATCTGTAAAATTTCTACTGCTTTATGCTTTATAAGTTGAATGTCCAATTCGTCCTTTATGTTTTCTATGTATTTAATGAAAGCTACTGCAATTGGTTTCAATATTATTAGCCGATTAAAACTATTTTTTTTTGGTCCAGTCATGGGATGTATGGTGCCATTAATTTTCAAACTAACAAATACCAATACAACAAATAAATGATAGCCATAAAACATAAATAAATAGTGATGAAATAAATAAATAGTGGCTGGGCCGTTATTAGATTTTTTGGTAAATAGTAGGGGTGTCATCCGTCGTCTGTCATATCTGTCGCGGTTCCCCGGGATAGGGTGCGAAAACGCCTTTTCCCAACATAAAAAAGGTAAATAGAGTTAGACTAAAATAACTCTACAACGATTTTGACAGCACACGCAGTGCAAGTGTTATTTTAAACGTCAAACTTTTATGAAATTATCCGTATATCCGTATCCGCGTGTGCTATCAAAATCGTTGCAGACTTATCTTGATCTAACTCGTTTAAGAAAAGGTCCTAAAAATTTTATGGGAAAGGAAAGCTCAGTGGTCTATTCTGGACTCTATTTTTAACTAAATTTTGGTAATTACCTCCTGTAAAACGTAAAGCTATCTTTTTAGTTTTCAGGAGCAGTCTGGTAACTTTTCAAACGGCAGGAATGGAGAGGGGACAGAGGCCTCAAATTTCGATGTCTCATAAAAGGACAGGTTACCCTGCATATTGATAAAAAGATTAAAATGATTCAGCAGGTGACTAATCTTTTGTAAATTACTCTTAATTAGTCATAGAATAATAAGCACTTATTGGCATACATGAATAATATCAATTTTTCCATTGTTTACTTGGATTTAGCATAGGTATATGTTGCAACAATTCACGACACGAGGAAACTAATGACCAGTTATCGATCGAACAACGACTACCATTTAATCAATCCGATATTGATCATCATCAGATTTTGATAATCTTCCATTGATAATCTCTCGCGACAAAAAAAAAAGTATAAATTGCTGATACGCATTGGAATCGCTTCATAATATTTTTAACATCTGAAAGGACTCTGAAATAGCAATTCATATAGAAAAAAAAATTATGAAAGGTAAGTTTTTGTGTGTTATCTCTAGTTTAGTCACGTCACCCGTAGGAATATTGTCAGTACCCCTAGTGTAAATTTATTCGATAGCGAAACGTGACGTACGCGTTTGCTTTAAGTCTCATTTAGTATGAGATTTAGAAACAGCGCGCCAAGCGGAACGTTTTGGAAACTCAAAATCCCATACAAAATGGGACTTAACGCAAGCGCGTACGTCACGTTACGCCATCGAATAAATTTACACTTGGGGTACAGGACAGTGCGCTCAAAAATCGGTAGTCTTAAGGTACTCAACTGGTTCTGCTTACGCTTCAACTTCTAAAACATTCAAGCTTTCATATAAAATTTACCATCGAAGACAAAAATTGTCAGTTGGTACTTTACGGAAAAAAAAAATCTTGCTGCTCAATCGAAACCATGCCGTTTTTGGTCTTAAATTAAACTGCAATCTCGTAATAATAATTTTAGGTGATCTAAGCTTTTTTTCTGAATTTGCTATAATACACACACGAAACGTTTATCTATTTATTTGCTCGCATTTAACAAATAATTTAAATTGGCATTACAAAAAATATAAATAAGTTTTCACGTGTTTTTATTTTGGTTTAGTGCACAAATTTAATAAGCAATCTTGTTGATTCCAGGCACAGTCCTAGCACTCTTTTGTGCTATAGCACTAGTTAGTGCTGAACTTAACGAGAACGGGTGCCCTATAAACCCTTATGTAGACATTCTCAAACCGCATCCCAACTGCAACAAGTATTACCAATGCGTCCAAGGAGAACTCGTAGAGCGGCCGTGTGCCTCTGACCTTTTGTTCAATGAGGAAACACAGGAGTGTGACTGGGCAATCAACGTTGACTGCGGCAACAGGCCAATAGCCCCAGAGGGTAGTGGAGAAGCCGGAAATAACAGCAATGCTAGTGGAGGCAGTAGTGAGTCTGGTAAAGACAGCAGCGCTAGTGGAGATAGTAACGAGTCTGGAAACAATAGCAACAGCGATGGAGAAAGCAGTGAATCTAGCGAGAGCAACTCCAGTAGCAACGAGAGTGGAAATGATAGCGGTATCAATAGCGGTGGTGGAAATGGAAACCCAAGTGAAGCTCCCAAAATCTGTGCTGCTGAAGGTTCCAACGGTGTACTCGTAGCACATGAAAACTGTAATCAGTTCTACAAATGTTCTGAGGGATCACCTGTTGCGTTGGACTGTCCATTAAACCTTTTATACAACTATGAAAAGGAGCAATGCGACTGGCCGGAGAACGTGAACTGCGAAGGCAGAAATCAAGGCGGAAACGGTGATAATGGCAATGACAAGAGTGTCGAAGATAGTAGTAGCGAAGAAGCAGACGAAGAAGACGGAAACAATGATAACAATAATAACGGCGGTGGAAATGGAAACCCTAGCGAAGCTCGCGAAATCTGCACTGCCGAAGGTTCAGACGGCGTGCTGGTAGCTCACGAAAACTGCAATCAGTTCTACAAATGTTCTGAGGGATCACCTGTTGCGTTGGACTGTCCATTAAACCTTTTATACAACTATGAAACGGAGCAATGCGACTGGCCGGAGAACGTGAACTGCGAAGGTAGAAACCAAGGTGGTAACGGCGACAATGGCAATGAAAAGAATGTAGAGGATAGCAGTAGCGAAGAAGCAGATAAAGAAGAAGGAAACAATGACAACAATAACAACGGTGGTGGAAATGGAAACCCTAGCGAAGCTCGCGAAATCTGCGCTGCCGAAGGTTCAGACGGCGTGCTGGTAGCTCACGAAAACTGCAATCAGTTCTACAAATGTTCTGAAGGATCACCTGTTGCGTTGGACTGTCCATTAAACCTTTTGTACAACTATGAAACGGAGCAATGCGACTGGCCGGAGAACGTGAACTGCGAAGGTAGAAACCAAGGTGGTAACGGCGACAATGGCAATGAAAAGAGTGTAGAGGATAGCAGCTGCGAAGAAGCAGATAAAGAAGAAGGAAACAATGACAACAATAACAACGGTGGTGGAAATGGAAACCCTAGCGATGCCGCTGAAATCTGTGCCAGGGACGGCTCAGATAGTGTCCTAGTCGCTCATGAGAACTGCAACCAGTACTATGTATGTAAAGACGGCTTGCCTGTGACTCTTGATTGCAATCCAAATCTGGTCTTCAACCCTGATACGGACCAATGTGACTGGCCAGAACTAGTAGACTGCGGTAGTCGTCGTACTTTTACATCATTCAACAAACATATGCGCTTTTTTAGGTTGTAAATAAATTCTTATCCAAGTATGAGCCAAAATATTAATTATATTATAAATTATTTGTATATTCAAAATTTATCTGTTAAACTGTAAATATACATTTATATTCATACCATAATTTTCAACTTTTCCTTGCTTCCCATTTATTTAATGTTACTTTCTACACCTATAGGGTGTCCAGTAATTAATGAATAACCTTCTAACCACCGACCTTAGACACCGACATAGACTATATCCTTGTGTATATATACATACACAAGTCCTAGTAGAGTATGAGTCCTATTGAGTCCTGTATCCTTGTTTATATACATACACAAGGATACAGTCTATTGATCAGAATGTTTTTTTATTTCAAATTGATTATATTCCAGATCTATAGGGACCTATAAAGTCAGGACATGGTACGGGAAAATGTAGGCTGTGCCGCAAATCTGCCTTTCTCTACCGATGCCGCTGCTGCTGTAAGTTTAGGGATATTATGATTTATGATGAAACATCAACTCGTAAATTAGTGATTTTATCATATCCCTGATCCAGTTCAGTGAACAGAAAAGAACAAAGTAATGTAGTAAGAGGCACTTGGTATTTCAATTTTGTTTAAAACTAAAGGTTGAGTCTTTAACACACACCCACTGCTCAACTAAAATATCCCTCGTGGATCATCACAGTGACTTAACCAGTTGTGCGATGATGCTCAAGTTAGAACTGAAAAAAATCTGTGAAAGTGAAAGGCATCATCTACAGCGAATTCAATTCAATTTCTTTATTCTTCATCAATTTAGCCATTAACATAATGCACCCATGAATGTCAAAAAAGAACATTTGTACAGAATTCAAATTAAATTAAACAATCACAAACATACATCAAATGCCTAGCCATTATCAATAAAAAAAATACATAGTTGGTATACATAGCAAAAAATAAAAATTAATCAATTTTAATTATTTAACCGTTACTTGATTTGTCACTTATGTACATTTTCCATATATGTACCCCGATCTGTGATATAGTCCTTAACTCTAGCAATTAGTGCTTATTTTACAACGGTTTAAAAATTGGCATCCGTGAGCTTACAAATTCTAGAACAAAATTCCTCTAAATTTTGTTATAGAATTTAGTACAATTTCCCAAGAAAAACTTTTTTGTTTTTACTGGTCTATAAGAAGCAACTTTAAGCTTACCGGGATTTCTGGTAACCTATACCTGTTAGATAAGGGAACAACAGAATATGTCACTCCGTCGAACAAGAACACGTTACAACATCTACGAGGTAAATCAAAAACAACATCCTCTCCTAATCCGTGGTATTTATTATGAAATTTAATAATTCATTTAATTAATGTAAAAAAAAATTGTTTTCTCCAAGAATGTTGGTTGTTGCTAAAAACGACTGTCGCTTCCGAAATTATGCATCTAGATTCTTGAATTTGTTATGCCTCTGAAAAGTTCTGTAGCAAAAAGTTTAGAGTATTGCCCCATGTTGTGTTTGTTAAGCGATGTGATGCAACCAGCTTCGGTGGGCCAGTCACAAACCTGCAAAAAACCAGTAAGTTGGTTTACACTAGATGAGTTATATGAGCCAACACAGGATCCCCTTCTAACCTAAAGAAGAACCTTTCCTCACGATGATTTAGATTTAGATTTATTTATTACACAACATACGATTGCATTACAAATTACATTCATGTCAATTTATATGAATCGATATTGTGATTGTCAAAAATAAATTCTAATAATGACTAAAAATAACATCTTAATCCAGATAGCAACAATTAATAAATGGAAATTTTCACCTGAAAAGGATCGTCAATGATGTTTTCATTAACTATTTAAAGCGCAAATGGGAAATATGTCGGTTGCTATTTTTCTCCTTAAGACGAAAGTTGAGATCCCGCACGAAATCGCCTTTTCATACAAACGTAGTCCTCATTTATCTGGATATTAACATTATTGAAAATATTTTGACACAATTGGTTGTATATCGACCACAGCTATGCCCCTAGGTTTGATTTTTTCGAATTTTTAATTATTACAAGACTTAGGTGCATTTAAAAAATTGTATTAAATCTGTTTTTCACTCCTAATTTTTACAATAATCATAAAATCTAAAAAGGGCAAACGTAGGGGCATAGCTATGGTTAATATATATCAAATTATGCAAAAATATTTTCCATAATGTCAATATCCAGAGAGGAAAATGAGGACTACGTTTGTATGGAGAAGCGGCCGCCCCCTTTCCTCTTAAGTACTGAGAATTGAAGTCTTTCAGTTTGGAAGTCCAGGAAGTAGTATTTATTAATTTTATTACGATTGTATACTTATATTAATATTACGATTTAGAAATGAACAAGCAACTATTACTTTCGTGTCTACTAAAATATCAATATTATTTAGCAGTGGCGGAGCGTGATCTAATCTAGTCGTGTCTAATCTGTGAGGCCCTTTTCAATGTGTTTTCCCAAGGTAATAATAAGGTAGGCCTCCCTTTAAGTGCGAGGCCGCGGGCCAGGACCCCATTCGCCCACGCTTAGCTACGCTACTGTTATTTATTCTAAAAAAATAGTTTACTTGAATTTTTCTATTGAAGTGCAGGGTGGGCGGGCAGGCTCTCAGAACCAGCTCTCCCCACACACAGTAGTAGAACCCGTTGCAGTCTCCCTCCACAGGTAGCAGCCAGTGGATGT
Organism: Cydia pomonella; assembly: GCF_033807575.1. Classification (NCBI taxonomy): domain Eukaryota; kingdom Metazoa; phylum Arthropoda; class Insecta; order Lepidoptera; family Tortricidae; genus Cydia; species Cydia pomonella. Next base: position 13,878,711 of record NC_084719.1, on the reverse strand, counting down.
GGGGGTCCACGGGGCAACCGTTTTCGAGGAATCCGGCCTCGGGTGTTACGGGTTCTACGGTTGTAGGTTCAGGCGTTGAGGGCTCAGTGTTATTTTGTACCGGAGTGGTAGGTTTTACTGTAGTGGGTGCAGAGGAGTTGCAACCAGCATTTGCGGGCCAATCGCAGACCTGAAAATTTTACGAATGATTGAAGCACGCTTCAAAACTATTTCTACAATGAGTAATTCATATATTTTTGTATCAAGTACCAATCATCTATACTTGCAATTAAAACAAAAAAATGTAGTCAATTTGTTTTGTGGCGAACTACTCAGCTCCCCACTCTACCAGCGGTGCTTTACGCGCGTGAGTCCGCGCGCCTTCGTGATGCGCCACCGCCGTTGCTTCGCAACGAATATGCACAACAGATCACCGTACCGTACCTATATTTGTTGATGGTTGAATGCCAAGACGTGTCACAATTTGACGTTAAAAAACAAAAGTAGGTTTCTTTACAGTCCTAGGTGTGTAAGGCAGTATGAAATTCCTTTACAATATCGTTTTCACTCATCGCACCTGATATGTAGTATTTCCGGACCTAATTTGACGTAAGTCATGTCAACATTTCATAGCAAGTTTGAGAAAAATATATTATGAGGATAGCTAGGTAAGGTGATGTGTGATAGCTTGAATAAACAATATGTAACAATAATTTTATTAAAGTAATAAATAAACTGATCATGTTGAACTAAAAATCATGGTGTCCAGTTCAAGTTATAAAAGGTACGTAGGGTAGTTTAGCCGGTTTGCCGGCCACCTCTGGTTTTCGGCCATTACGTAGTAAAATGGTAATAACAAGAAATCTTTACCCGACTTATGAAAAAAAACACTATAATCCAGTAAATTCACTTGACACCTACACCTCCTACAACTGTCTGCTTAATAATGTTTTGATTGGCTCGTCAGTAAATCGGCAAAATTTAGGCAGTGTGGATGTGTCGCAAATTTGTGAAAAAAATTGAAATCGATATTTTTTTTGAGGTAAGTTAATATGTTGTTTCTTTAGTTTTGATAACATAAATTGTATTTAGGGGCGTTGCAGATTAGTTGAATTAATGTTATTTTGACTAAAATTCATAAAATATTAGGTATAATATATTAAAACTTGGTGGCCGGAGAACTAAATGCAATTTTACAAACATTTTTTCTTCTCGGCCGCCCGGCCGAGAACGGACTTGGAGGCCGTGATAGTTAATTGAGTACATTTGATTGAAAATAAAAGCAGATGTGAGAAATATTGTTTTCGATGTGGATTTGAATAAAAGTTGATTAACGTAGTTAGCAGTCGGCCACATATGTATAAACAAATACTTGATCAAAATCCGCTTTCAATTATTTCGTGATTGGCGGCCGGGAACAGAATAATGAGGAGCTACTTTTCGGCCTTGGTAATTTTTGACAGCCGAAAAACAAATCTACGCAATTAGTTTTCGGCCCTTAAAAATAAACCGAAAGAAAAGAGATTAAATCTAGACATTCTGTATTCAAGTTAATTTTTAATTTATTCTTAAGTTCAACGTCAAATTTTTTTTTATGAAATTCATGAAGAGATTTATACATAAACTGATTAAAACATGGCCGAAAATTAGATTTCGAAAAGTGAGTTTTCGGCCACCGGTGACAGTGTGGCCGGTAATTGACAGGCACATTGTTTATTGTCGGCCCTCTTTAATTGAGCGGCCGAAAAATATTTTTTTCGCATTTAGTTATCGACCCCTAAAATCCAAAGCGGCCGAAAATTAAACTATTATTTTTTTACTACCGGCCCTGTTTTACCAAGTGGCTGGAAAAGGGCATTTTTGTGTTTGTTCCTACAAACATAAGGTTGCTAGTATCAAAATATAGTATTTAAATTAATAAATTTATTAAAGTAATGTAAGACAAGTGAAGATATAGCAACGAGTAACCATGTAATAATATTTACTATAATGTACTATTTGTAGCAAATGGTTTTGATTAAATAATAGAAAGTGATAACTTTTTATATAAAAATATGTTTTTGTTTACAGTCTATAAGTAACCCTGTAAGGAATAAGGCTGAATCATGCACAAAAAAAGAAGCAGCACTGCTGATGAAATTGAACAAGTTGAAAAGGAATACAGCGGTTTACATAAAGAAAATACACAATCTAAAGTCGGAGAAGAAGAAAACTTAACACACGAGAGGATTCATAAGGATGATGAGGTTTTGAGTAGCAGCAACGAAGATTTTTCATTATTTTAATATGTAATGTTGTTTTTTTTGTGTTTTAAGAAAAGTTCCTATTAAGTTTTAAGACTTGTTTACAAATTTATCTCACATTGAACAAACAACTCGTACATTGATCTCATTTTTTTAAGGGTCATCAACACGCAAGTAATGTCCTTAATGTTATGGCGTTCATAGCCTACGGTTACCGCTTACTCCTTTCTATCAGACGGGCCGTATGCAGCCATTACACATTCGGTATGCTTGTTTGCCACCGACATAGTTAAGAATATATTGATAAAATAAAAATTAAGTACCTACCTACGTAAAAGTTCCTTACAATGTTCCTTGTAGTTCTAATACACTTCTTGGTTCAAATATTTTTTATTTTATTGAAAAAGAAAGCTTACTGACTATGAAATAAGATTCATTTAAAAAAATTATATAACAGTGGCCGAGAACCGGTGGGTGAGCGGCCGTAAATCAAAAAAAAAGGCCGAAAACCAGCTAAATAGCCACATTTTGATATTCCTTATTTTTATAAAATAACTATATCTAATATGGCGTATTTTAATTAAAAAATTACAACTAGATCATATTTTTAGTCAACAAGTAACGTAATATCTAAGATTAGTCGAGTCTAGTATTCACAAAATCCATCCTTATTCAAAATTTAGCTTAACTGGCCGAAAACCGGCTAAACTACCCTACGCAACGCAGACGCGGAAGATTTAGACATAGACATAGAATTTTTTTGAAATGGCAGAGTTAACAGCCACGACATCTAATACAAATGACTCAAATGAGCCTTGAATTTAGACTTAAAAACTAAGAAACTGAGTTGTATATCTTAGGGAGAAATATTCATGAGTGTTAAAAAGGAGCTTGCCTCAGAATAATGTTGTAGTGTATTTACTACAACGCTGGTTTTCAGGCAGACCCTTGATATATCCCTTACTCGCTGTTAGTCGGAAACTAAATGGCTTAGAGTTATGTTATTATGTATGAGTGTAGACTATATGTATTATAATTTGGACATAACAAATACTAGTGTGGTGTGAGCTGAAATGAAAATTAAAGTATATTAACTTATAAGATTGATAAGATAACATATTATGTAATATATACCGACCGACGACCGGTTTGGCCTAGTGGGTAGTGACCCTGCCTACGAAGCTGATGGTCCCGGGCCCGGGTTCAAATCCTGGTAAGGGCATTTATTCGTGTGATGAGCATGGATATTTGTTCCTGAGTCATGGGTGTTTTCTATGTATTTAAGTATTTATAAATATTTATATATTATATATATCGTTGTCTAAGTATTCTCAACGCAAGCCTTGTTGAGCTTATTGTGGGACTTAGTCAATTTGTGTAATAATGTCTTATAATATTTATATATATATATATATATATATATATGCGATTAAATATACTTAAAAAGGTAAAAATAAATAAATAAAGACATGAGGTGCATAAATATTATCAATATTATCATTATAAATATGACGGCGTGGCTCTAGTACCAGGAGGTAGCGTGATTTGTATTGCTATAAGATGTTGTTTAATCCGCAATTTAAAACTACTTACTGTATTTAAGTTTTTGAGGGGTGGAGGTATATTATTCCAGCATTTCGTTGCTGTATATTTGAAGCTACCTCGAAATGCAACAGTACGTTGACGTGTTCGTTACAAACAGATCTGATGCCATACAAGCTCGAGCTGCTTGCGCGCCATGTGAAATTATCGTACTGATATTCTGGCTCGGAGGTTTTAAAAACTCCAAACAAAAAAGATGACAGGTGTAGTTCTCTACGAAGTGCCATTTTGAGAATACCCGCTGAGTTTAAATAAGGTGTCTCATGCTCTCGCGGTGGAATTCCGAAACAATAACGAGCACATGTATTCTGCACTCTCTGTACTATACTGTCAGTGCGGGCTAGTAGACGTGGACCATAGACTATGTCTGCATAATCAAAGGACTATGGGCAATTTTGTATGGAGCTTGGCCCCAAAACCAACACATTAAATAGGTCTTTAAATCTACTTCATTTAATTCTATGGGCACCAAGCGGAATTCCATTGCAGAACTTAGATATTTGTATTTTAACGTCAAAACGTCATCACACTAATTACCTACGCAATAGAGTCCAAGTAAGTAAAGCAGCTGCAGGGTAGATGTTTGCGCACCGCTGCGAGCGCGGCAAACCATTCGCCGCGCTCGCCCAGCGAAGGACTCTATGGGGGTGCACTAATAAGGGTGATGACATTTTGACTAAAATATAAATATCTCATTTCTGCAATGGAATTCCGCTTGTTGCATATAGAAATAAATGAATTAGATTTAAATAACTATTTAAAAGCTCAACTCTCGTGTTTGTTGGTTTTGGGTTCATTTTGACGCATGGTCCTTTAGAAAGTACCAAAGAATTACAAAGTTTGATTCGCATATTGACGCTGAGTATTTCTCATTAGAAATGTTGACATAACTTGCTTCACATTAGGTCCGGAAATACTACCTACATATCAGGTGCGATGAATGAAGATGATATGTACAGGAATTTCATACAGCCTTATACACCTATAGGCCTGTAAGGCAACCTTCTTTTGTTTTAAGACGTCAAATTATGGCACGTCTTGGCATTCAACCATAAAAAACCTATAAGCAAAATTTTGCCATTATGTTTTTTTTTTCTTTTTGTGTTTGTTAGGGTTTCAATTGGGAACAAAAATAATTATTTTTGCGATACGACGCACGGTTTAGGAGATACAGCCCCATAAAGTTTTTTTTTCAGTCATGCAGAAATATTTATAGGGCTGTATCTCTTAAACCGTTAGTCGTAGCGTTAAAATAATCAAATTTTCGTTCCCCTATTAATAACCCGAAAGTAATAATAACAATCATAATCATCATCCTATTTTTTAAAATTATTTCATTGCAAGTTTGAGAAAAGCACTATACAAATCGCTCGCTACGCTCGGCCTATCTACTTGGCCTGCAACCCCTCGTTTCCCGTTCTCTATAGTAATATACTATAATAGTTTATTTACAAAGTAACAATTATTGTATAAAACTATGAAGTAAAAAAAAAAGTTTAGGCAAACTTATATATCATAGGCACGCACTAAGACGCTGGTCACAAAAAGCTATTGAACGAAATTGAATGAATTTGTCATTAATAAATATACATGTCGCTCAAGGTGAAATGAGGGTAAAACTAACGATAATTTCAGTTCCACCTTAAAGTGTACCTGGAGATTTTTATTGAAGTGAAGGGTGGGTGGGCAGGCCCTCAGGACCAGTTCTCCCCACACGCAGTAGTAGAACCCGTTGCAGTCTCCCTCCACAGGCAGTAGCCAGTGTATGTGGGGGTCCACGGGGCAACCATTCTCGAGGAAACCGGGAGCGGGTGTTGTGGGTTTCGCGGTGGTAGGTTCAGGGGTTGTGGGCTGGGTGGTTGTAGGTTCAATGGTAGTAGGTTCTGGAGTGGTGGGTTTCGTTGTCGTAGGTTCAGTGGTAGTAGGTTCTGGAGTGGTGGGTTCCGTTGTCGTAAGTTCAGTGGTTGTAGGTTCCGGAGTGGTGGGTTTTGTTGTCGAAGGTACAGAAGAGTTGCAACCAGCATTTGCGGGCCAGTCGCAAACCTAGAAAAAATATACGAAATACTTAAGTAGATATCAAATCTAATTTAGGTATCATCGATTAACTTATAATTATATTTCAACTTCTGGCTGCCTTTACATCTTAGCAGTCGTTAAATACTTTCGACCGCATTTTCACTCCTCTTGGGGTGAGATATCAAAAACCTTTTGTAAATGAAGTTCTACAATGTTTTAGGGATATATATTTCAAATTGTGTTATTATTAATACATATATTTCGGAAATAGAGACGGCCTAATGATGATCCCACTTTTATTGAAAATGTCAAGCGGTGTCTACTTCAAGTTATAAAAGATAATTTATAATTTAATACTAGTGGCTAAGTGAGTTCTAGACCTCACGTACCACGTCATGGATCGATGAATGATTCTTTATGATTGATATAGACAGGATTAAGGCGAAGCGTGAGTCAATGTAGCTGATGACCATTTTAACCACCATTACAAGGCTTACCTGGAGTTCTTTATTGAAGTGCAGGGTGGGCGGGCAGGCCCTCAGGACCAGTTCTCCCCATACACAGTAGTAGAACCCGTTGCAATCTCCCTCCACAGGCAGCAGCCAGTGGATATGGGGGTTCGTAGGGCAACCGTTCTCGAGGAACCCAGACGAGGGTGGTGTGGGTTTGACGGTGTTATCTTTAGGGGTTGTGGGTGTAGTGGCATTAGGTTCTGGAGTAGTAGGTTTTGTTGTCGTAGGCACAGAAGAGTTGCAACCAGCGTCTCTGGGCCAGTCGCAGACCTAGGAATAATTTACGAATTACTTAAGCGCACTTTTTTTTAAAGCCCTATTCATTTACATGGAATCTCGTTAATCAATGATTGATTCGTAAATTAGATTTCCCCCGCAGTATTGTTACTAGTAATTAAAACTACCAACCCAATTTTATTTCAATCTTTGAGTTAACTCTAGTTAACTAAGGTCCTAATGATCCTATCCTACCTTCAAGACTTCAGTTAAGTTAGGCTGTACACAACTGTGTTAAAAATATATATTAAGAAGATAGATAGGAAATGTCTGATAGCCTGAATAAACTGATGCAACTAAAAATGGAGGTGTCTACTTCAAGTTATAAAATGTACACGCGGAAAATAATAATACTTATAATAGTTTACGAAGTAACCATTATTGTATAAAACTATAAAGTAAAGAAAAAAAATAGCAAACTTATATATTATACGCACGCACTAAGGCGCTGTTGACAAAAAACTATTGAAAGGAATTGAATTAATATGTAATTAATAAATATACATGTTGCTCAAGGTGAAATGAGGGTAAAAAGAGCTAACGGTAATTTCAGTTCCACCTTAAAGTGTAGGTACCTGGAGATTTTTATTGAAGTGAAGGGTGGGTGGGCAGGCCCTCAGGACCAGTTCTCCCCACACGCAGTAGTAGAACCCGTTGCAGTCTCCGTCTACAGGCAGTAACCAGTGTATGTGGGGGTCCACGGGGCAACCATTCTCGAGGAATCCGGGAGCGGGTGTTGTGGGTTTCGCGGTGGTAGGTTCAGGGGTTGTGGGCTTGGTGGTTGTAGGTTCAGTGGTTGTAGGTTCTGGAGTGGTGGGTCTCGTTGTCGTAGGTTCAGTGGTAGTAGGTTCTGGAGTAGTGGGTTCCATTGTCGTAAGTTCAGTGGTCGTAGGTTCTGGTGTGGTAGGTTTTGTTGTTGTAGGTACAGAAGAGTTGCAACCAGCATTTGCGGGCCAATCGCAGACCTAGAAATAATGTACGAAATACTTAAGTACACATAAAATCCAATTTATCGTCGATTAATTCATAATTATATTTCAGCTTCTGGCTACCTTTACATCTTAGCAGTCGTTAAAAACTTTCGACCTCATTTTCCTTTTGGGGTGGAATTACAAAAACTCTTTCTAAGTGAGGTTCTATAATGTTTCAGGAATATATATTTAAAGACGACTTTATGATGACCCCACCTTTTACCTTACCTTTTCGGAGCCTTTTTAATGTAGACTCAATTGTCTCTATAGTCTACAGACATAATAGTGTCCGAGAGATAATAAAGCCTTTCAAAGTTTATATTTTTTTCGAACTCGAATTAGTAGGGTAAGCAAGTGCAGTGAGTATGCACTTTTGTCTCAGGTGATGCTGCTCGATAAATAATTCCTTGTGATTGATAATAGGCTGTAGACAGGAGTAAGGCGAAGCGTGGGTCAATATAAATTAATTTAAAATTAAATAATCATTGAATGCATATCGCAATTTAATGCAATCAGGCATATTAACCCATATCAGTGTTAGTAACAGCCCTAAATAATAATGTTAAACATGACTATTAAAAATATAGCAGATGACCATTTCAACCACCATACCTGGAGTTCCTTATTGAAGTGTAGAGCGGGCGGGCAGGCCCTCAAGACCAGTTCTCCCCACACGCAGTAGTAGAACCCGTTGCAGTCTCCCTCCACAGGTAGCAGCCAGTGGATGTGGGGGTTTGTAGGACAACCATTCTCGAGGAACGCAGACGTGGGTGTTGTGGGTTTCGCGGTGGTATTTGGTGTAGGGGTTGTGGGCGTAGTGACATTAGGTTCAGGAGTGGTGGGTTGTGTTGTAGGTACAGAAGAGTTGCAGCCAGCGTTTGCGGGCCAGTCGCAGACCTGGAAATAATGAAAGAATTCGATACAATCACCACAAATCCAATGTTAATTTTCTTCTATTTATCATTGTACTCTTTGATTAATCCATTAAATAGCTTAACTTAAGCCCCGCGACTTGATCCCTATTAGTTGTCTTTAAAAACTTTCATGATTATTTTATAAGACCTCTAGTTCGTCATTTAAAAAAATCGGGTTGCATTCCGGGAGTGCCGGCAGAAGTGAAAACTTGAATTTTTGGAGAAATTGAGTAGCAGTTTTATAAAAAGTGATAATTTTCTAATATACCTACGTAAATAATTTAAGTAATTCATGAGACGTGAGCTGGACTACAGCCTACACAATCAGTAAATGTTAATGAATCGTTCACCATTATATTAAGTAAAACAATCACGCTTCTTTTCTGTTATTTAACTTTATGGTAAGGAAAAAAAATTAGTATCTTGGACACCCAACAACATAAAGATACAATACAACACAATTAACAAAGATTAAACCTCTTTAACCGTTATGACAGCACTTTGATTGTGAAGAAAAAAAATGTCACACTTGAATGAGATACGATTTTTAAAAAGTAACCATCAGGCTTCGATGGCATTCAATTTGCACGTTACCATGATGTCCGTATCACGAATTTTCAATCTGACGGTCACGTGACCCTGACGCGAGTTTAACATTTTTTCCCCATCACAAAAAGTGCACAGCGCCGCTAAAGAAGTTTATACTTCAAAAAACAAAAACTGGATAGAGTCAGACCAAGATAAGTTGGCAGAGATTTTGATAGCCCAGCCTGTGCAAGTGTTAAGTAAACGTCATAATTTCATAGAAGTTTGACGTTTAAAATAATACTTGTACTGTCTGTGCTGTCAAAATCGCTGCCAACTTATCTGGAACTGACTCTAGATAAATAATTCGCTATGATTCATATATATACGCCGTTCAAGGCGTGTATATATGTTGAAGCGTGTGTCAAAAGATCTGATGGCCATTTCAGCCACCATTACGGACTGGTATTTGGCCCTAAAAGTCGTCCAAAATCACTTTTATTATTTTAGTTCTACCCTCTTCAAGACAGTGTTTCTTAAAACTAGTATAACCGCTCCAAATAATAACAAAAAATACATCACGTTACGGCTATCGAACACGTGATTCAGCCGAAAGTTAGCGTTTGCTGAGCCCTTCGGCCGCGTACGCAACCAGAGCTTCGTAACCAGATGCGATCGAAAACTATTTCTGCCTTGTACGAAACCGGTTGCGATCAAAAACTAATTTCGGCATTGTGTTGGTTTTCACTCTGGATTGTGGAGACCCAGGTATGTACTTTATTTAGCACTTAAATGTAACAAGTTAATCTATTGTTTATCTTGATTTATACCCTTGAAATATGAGCACCAAAAAACCTGCTATTAAAACACATTTTGCAAGATCAAAGGAAGTTTTAATATGTTTCTCACCATATCTTAGCAGCTTAGTCAAAATTGCAATTGTTCGTTATAAAGTAGACCTTATAGTATGTATTTCAGCAAATAACAGCCACCCCAATACACCCCCCTATTTTTGGTGATTTTTTTCTTCGTAGGCACATTCGCTGCTACTTTCCCCTTCTAACTTTTGAACCATGGGTCCAAAAAATATGGAACAAATCGTGAAACTAAAACTTAGTAAAGACATTCATGGAAAACTATAGCGAATATGATCGGTTGAGTAGTTTTTGCATTTTTGCAAAAAAAGTGTTTTTTGACAGTCGGGTAATTACGGAACCCTACACTGAGCATAGCCCGACATGCTCTTGACCAGTTTTTTACCTTTTCCAAGTTAAAATTAAAATAAAATATTGTTAGAAAGTCATTAAGGCTACAAAATATTTTTGGCCAACTTTTAGGACCCCAGTCTGTGCACCATAGCAAAGCTTACTTGGAGTTCCGTATTGAAGTGTAGGGTGGGCGGGCAGGCCCTCAGGACCAGTTCTCCCCATACGCAGTAGTAGAACCCGTTGCAGTCTCCCTCCACAGGCAGTAGCCAGTGTATGTGGGGGTCCACGGGGCAACCGTTCTCGAGGAACCCAGGCGCAGGTGTTGTGGGTTTCGCGGCGGAAGGTTCAGGGGTTGTGGGTTCGGTGTTAGCAGGTTCCAGAGTAGTGGGTTCCATTGTCGTAGGCGTTGGGGGTTCTGGAGTGGTGGGCTCTGTTGTCGTAGGGGTTGCGGGTTCTGGTGTGGTGGTCTCCGTTGTCGTAGGGGTCGGGGGTTCTGGAGTGGTAGGCTCCGTTGTCGTAGGGGTTTGGGATTCTGGAGTAGTAAGCTCCGTTGTTGTAGGGGTTGGGGGTTCTAGAGTGGTGGGCTCTGACGTCGTAGGGGTTGGGGGTTCTGGAGTGGTTGCCTCCGTTGTCGTAGGGGTTGGGGGTTCTGGAGTGGTTGGCTCCGTTATCGTAGGGGTTGTGGGTTCTGGATTGGTGGGTTCAGTTATCGTAGGTTCAGGGGTTGTAGGCTCGGTGGTCGTGGGTTCTGAAGTAACGTTGTCCGTTGTCGAAGGTTCAGGGGTTGTGGATTCTGAAGTAGTGGGTTCTGTTGTCGTAGGTGCAGGGGTTGTGGAGTCAGCAGTTGTAAGGTCAGTGGCGGTGGGATCCGTTTCTACCTCAATTGTGAGCGCATCTCCTGGACTATTTCTATCACCACAGTCTACATTATACTGCCAGTCACATTGTCCGCTTTCAACGTTGAAGTAAAGGTCGCAGCAGCAAGTCATCTCTACTGGTTTGCCATATGTGCACATATAAAATTTGTGGCAGTCTTCATGGACCAGCAGTTTTTCACGCGCCCACCAGTCGGACGGACATGACTCGTCGGCCACTGCGGCCACCACAGCCACTAATAAGGCTGCTATGACGGCTAGAAAGTTGATGCAAATATCAAGTTAGTTGCCCATTATGTATTTTCTATATGAAAAACTTTATCTTTTGAACTTACTTTCCTTTTTTGTAACAATCAGTTTTTTGGTTTGTAACATTCTTGGATGAAATAGAGAAATTTGGTCACAATCATACTTTAAGTTCTTTTTTGTATTAATAGCTTATACACTATAGTACAAAATATAAAGTATAAAATATAGTCTAGTATTATAGTTTGTGACCGACACCGAAAAATAAATATATAAATCTGGCTTATCTTTCAGTCTAGATCAAAATGAAAATCAGCATCTCCATTTCATCAAACGCCGCGCCGCTTTCCGAGAGAAAAATTGCAGTATAATGCATGGGTTACTTTATCTCCGAAATCACTATAAGTTTCTATGAGTACCTCTTTAATATTTGATCGATCCATATCGATTAAATTCGCCAGAATATGCCTGACAATAGCTCTAATTGTTCAATAAAGAATAAAATCTAGATCTGCCCGGACGTATTTCACAAATCGGGGAATTAAGTCTTGGAAATTTGGAAGTTTGTTAATAGAAATTGATTTGGTATACCCTAATAATATCGTAAACAATTAGAATATTTACACTTATATTTACCCTTCATTTTTCGTTCGTTGGTCTGGTTTGTTAATAGAAACAAACTTGATGTGATTTGAGACCGGATGTTTTATATGGGTTTCTCCGTAAGTGGGTACTTGACGATTATAAGATTTATATGTAGTTCAGCGATGATATCAGCGCTTGACAAGTTAGGTACCTAATTGAAATTACTATGCGGTTCCGAAATGGAGCAAACGCATTGTAAACAACGAGGAGATGGCATGAGAAGATTTAGGGTGGCTACTGCAAACATTGAAGAAGGTACATCTATTTTCTTCACATTAGGTCTGATGTATTCCCCATTTTCCTCTCTGCATATTAACATTATTGAAAATATGTTTACACAGTTAGTTGTTTTTTTTTTCATAGCTAATATGCCCGACCGTTTTATTTTTTTCGAGTTTTTAAATATTATAAGGGTTTGGAGCACAGTGGCGTAGCGAGGGGGGGGGGGGCTAGGGGGGCCATGGCCTCGGGCGGCACATGAGAGGGGGCGGCAAACACGGCATTAAAAATATATAAAATTAAGAATTCAACATTTTTCAAATCGCGACACGAAACGCACCAATGCACCGCGGGAACGAACGGCGCGCTAGGCGTGGGGGCCTACCGAAAAAACGAAATTCGCAAAAGGCGGGGTTATTTCTCTTTTACTCTCACTAAGACGTAATTAGAGTGACAGAGAAAAATGTCCGCAACTGACGACTTTAATTTTCGCGATTATAGCCCAGGGGCGGTCCAACGCTGTCGGAGTGCGGCGTTCGGAGCCACCGCCGAGCTTACACGATTGTCCGCTGGTTATGTGTTATATGACGTCACATCAAATTAAACACAGCACCCTCTGCGCGCCATCTAATTCCGGGTGCCGTCGGCGCCTTCATTTTAAAAAAGTCGGACATAGCCCGACGTACGTGGCGCGCCGCGCGCGTTCGCCTACCGGGTGCTCTCAGCGCCCTCATGCCAAAATAGTCTTGAACTTAATAAGTACTTAATAGTATTTGTCACGACCATGGTAAAAGCATCGGGCGTAGCCTGACGTAGGTATTAGGTGCTTTGGGTGCGCTGCTGCTTAAGGCGCCCTCGCACAAAAATAATGTAAAATGAATGTAAATAATTAATCACGAAATAATAACCCCAAAATGATATAAATAAAAAATAAGTTCAAAAACTTAAACCAGACTACTGAAAATCGAGCTCTAAAACTTATCTAATCTTATCTAATCATTCACTTCTGAACTAATCATTTACTTTTACCTTAAAGCTTATGACGACCGTAGCATACCACGGCTGTCCTTTAAATATGTTTGTGAATATTGAATATACACCGTGGGAATGAGTAACCTGACAGATTTTAAAGGTGTATTCTTGGCCGCATTTAGGGACTAAAATCTCATACAAAGTTTTCTAAAATCAGTCTTGTTATACAGATAATGGCAATTGTTGTGAAAATCTGGGGGCAATCACCCCCAACCCTTTAAATTTGGGGGATGGATCATGGAAGATTGTCATAAGCAACTTACATAAAGTTCGGGCTTGTAGAGTTAGAAGCTTGGCTCTACAAGAGATCTGATAACTTTTTGACAGTGCGAGCCTTATTGTTTTGTCTTGGCAACATTTTATATGAAAATGTTTTTGATGGGATATGTTTTTGTATTAGGTAATAAAATAGCTCAGTAAAAAACGCCTTTATGGCTGCGACGCTGGTACTAGGTGACTTGGTTCAGACATAGATACCTACTGACAGACATTAAAGTTTTAAAGGAAAATCGCAAATAAAAATAAATGACATGTCGTATGCACAAAACATATACCCACACTTTTTTTGCCAAATTTAACCAAAAGTCATTCAACATTTTTTGCTCCTTACGACCTCGGGAATGCGAGGTTAAATCTGTCGGGTTATTTGTTCCCACATTGTATACAAAATTTAGTAGGTAGGTGTTTTGTTGTATTTCTTTATCTAAAACAGTGGTGGGCTAAGTACGGCCGTGTGATTATTTCAGATGAGATTTTTTTTGATAATTTTTTGAGCCCGATTTTCAGTAGTCAAGTATTAGTTTTTGAACTTATTTTTTGTATTTTACCATTTTTACGGAACTTTTTCTTATCTATTAACTAATGTTGATCATAAACAGGGCGGCAAATTTCTGATGGGCCCCGGGCGGCAAGAGCACACGCTACGCCCCTGTTGGAGCATTTAAAAATTTGTATGAAACCTGTTTTTCGCTCTTAACTTTTGAAATAATAAAAAAAAAACTATTACTTACATAAAATTATGTAAAAATATTTTCCATAAAGTCAATATCCAGGGAGGGAAATGAGGACTACGTTTGTATGGAGAATCGATCGTCCTCTTTCCTCTTAAGGTATTAAGGTTTGCTTATATCATTGTCATCGTATTCGCTATTAGAATTCCTCACTTTTTTCTTCGTCCACAAGGATTTTCAAAACAACAGATCGCGTGTTCCCCTTACCTAACCGGAACAACAAGGAGATCATCCTACCAGATCGTAGGGAACCGTTAGATAATTGCTCCAACTTTGGCTGTTATAAAATGTTATACGACATCGTGTGACAGGGATAGGGATACCATGATAGTATTGATAGTAATTTATTATGTTGTCCCTGTCACACGATGTTATACATTTTAGAACAGCCAAAGTGGGAGCAGCATAAGATAAGAAACCAACAAATAAAAAAACAATCTCGAAAGGTACACACATGAAAGTATAAACCAAACAGGGTTAACGGTTTTCTGTAAGGGTGTTTATTAAACACCCTTACAACTGTTTAATTATTATTTATAAATTATTTTTACCTACTCGTAGAATAATCTTTGTTGAGAATATTTTTCAAATAAACTTCTTTTCGGAAGGCGGTTGCGTAATTATGTACTTGTTCAATGTTTAACTATTTGGCGTACATCTCAAAGTTTTAAGGTAGGTCTAAAAACGTTGAAGGTATTGGCTGATGTTGTGTTTGTTTAGCGATGTGGAGCAGCCAGCGTTTTCGGGCCAGTCACAAACCTGAAAAAAAAATGGAATTCAGTAAATATTAGACGATCTCCATATTGTAAATTACTAAAAATACGTTTTCACTCACTTCATCACATTAATCTTGTACTCTGCTGTGGCGGTGATATGGATATATAGATGAAGAGATCCCTTAAAGGGATAAGTTAGCCTTTGTACATTCTGTTTTATTGTCTCTTAACCCGTCTTATGTAAATAGTGTGTGTTTACATACATACATACAATGAAGAGATATTAGACAGCTTACCTAGCCTTGTACAGTCAGCATCAAAAGTAGCGGATGAAACAACACGCCAAAAGTATCTGATATTCCGGATAACTTTTCCAAACATAAGTAGATAAATTTCTACAATTCGCGTTTTAAAGTTTATCTTTTACAGTCTTAGGTGTTCTATGTTAAAGATATCACTTTTTGTTAAGCTGTTACAGAATGGTAGATACTTGTACAATACAATTTACCTACACTATGTTTCAATGGAATTTAAACCTGCCTTAAAACATAAAAAGTATCATTTGTCTTGTAAATTTCAGAACTAATAAAATTCAACCCATCTAAAAATATTAACTAGGTTCAAACTTTTTTTTAGCAAACAATTTGTTTGGTTGGCGGCACGAAGCAAGACATGAATGCATGTAGTCAGAAGTTGATATCTAATTTTATAACAATAAACATTCGTACTCGGAACAACATGTAGGACATTCTTACATAACAAAAATATATTTTTTTCTCAATAGAAGAGCCTAAAAATATATTTGAAATTACCAATGCAAATCTTCTAAAACTATTAATATCAGATGGGATAATCGTATTCATTAACCTTATTGAATATAGTAAAATGGTTTAATAGCTTACCTGAAGTTCTCTATTGAAGTATAGGGTGGGCGCGCATTGCCTCAGGACTAGTTCTCCCCACACACAGTAGTAGAACCCGTTGCAGTCTCCCTCCACAGGTAGTAGCCAGTGGACGTGGGGGTCCACGGGGCAACCATTTTCGAGGAACCCAGGCGCGGGTGTTGCGGGTTCTTCCGTCGTGGGTTCCACGGTGGTAGGTTCCTCAGTTGTAGGTTCTGGGGTGGTGGGCTCATCAGTTATAGGTTCTGATGTGGTAGACTCGGCGGTTGTAGGTTCAGCAGTCGTAGGTTCTGCGGTAGTAGGTTCAGCGGTAGTAGGTTCTGCGGTGGTAGTTTCTTCAGTAGTAGGTTCTGCGGTAGTAGGTTCTGCGGTAGTAGGTTCAGCGGTAGTAGGTTCTGCGGTGGTAGTTTCTTCAGTAGTAGGTTCTGCAGTGGTAGGTTCAGCGGTAGTAGGTTCGGCGGTGGTAGGTTGTGCGGTAGTAGGTTCTGCGGTGGTAGGCTCAGTTGTGGTAGGTTCTTCGGTGGTAGGTTCAGCAGTTGTAGGTTCTTCGGTGGTAGGTTGAGCAGTGGTGAGCTCAGGGGTGGTACGCTCCGTTTCTGGCTCAGCCGTAGTCGTAGGTTCTTGTCCAGGAATGTTTCTTTCACCGCATTCCACTTCCGAGGGCCAGTCGCACTCCCAGGTATGAATGTTGAAAAAAAGGTCACCCCAGCAAGTCATTTCAACGGGTTCGCCAAATCTGCACATGTAGAACTTGTTGCAATCATCATGGACCAGCAGTTTGTCCTGGGTCCAGTCTGATGGACACGAATCGTCGGCCGCTACAGCAACCACGGCTACTAATAATGCTGCTACGACACCTAAAAACAGATAAAAATGATTAAATTACTTAAGAATATAATATAGGTAGTTTGTAAATAATTAAAGCCCCATAATTGACCCTTAGCGCATGCCTATTAAAATTTGTGAGTGAAATGTATGATTTGAAATTATGGATGAAAATATATGTTATATGTTATGGTGCATAATGTCAATTCCTTCTGACTCATCACTACAAAACAGTCAATCGTGATTTAAAATATGTGAATTGCAGTCTAGCAAAGTAAAATAGAATGATATATCTAATTAAGTAAAACGCAAAAAGAAATTAGATCAATTTACCCTTCATAATTTGTTCGCTGGTTTCAAGTGTTAACAGAAACAAACTTCGCGTATTACGTGTCAAGTTATTTTATACCTTTCCGCGTTAGTAGGTATTTAGCGATTATAGGTAATTCAGCAAGTGATATCAGAGCGTAAGAAGGTAGCTAATCCACTGCTATGCGGTACCAAAATTGTGATGATTTACTTATTCATTACATTTAAAAACACACGGATTTTATACACATTTAAAAGGCTTTAATAAGTAGTGTGATTGAACGTAACTTACACTACGAGTACACCAAAAAGAAAAAAAAAAGTTCTATGGCAGATATGACTAATAAAATTGAATGAACCTGCACGGCGGGTTCTCGGTTCGTAGTCGCTTTTCTCTACAATGTGGGAAAACTCTGGGATCGGCTACGAGGGTGGCGTTACGAAAACGTTGACAGTGAATTCGTCAAAATGCGAGAATACGGTAAACAATCACTTTTCTAATGGCTGTTATGAAGAGTGGTTCTATTCGTGGGCCTTTGAGGCACAAAAAAAAATTCTACGTTCGGTTTGTCAAATTACAAACGAAACCTGCTAACCGAATTTCATTAGGCTTGACATACTGACATTAATCTTGCTTGTATATGTATGAAGTAGCGGTGTATGTAAAACGAATACTGTCCAATTTTCTGTTATCAACAGAGCTCGTCGTTGTGGTTATGGTTTTTATTATTAAAAGTATTTTCGGCGTGGCCCCTAAAATTTGTAACAAATTACCAGACAATATATCGAAATTAGATGACATTGGACTATTAAAAAGATCCTATTTACATTTTTGGTTAGAAAAGCGTATTATTCAATTGGAGAATACCTGTCTGATTTAGAATATTAATTTATATGTATGATATAGGAAAAAATTTAAATAAGGTATATTGTATTTTTAAAGATTCAGTTTGTAAATAATATGCATGAACTATCTGGACCTTAATATTTGTATGCCTGATGGCTAAACATCTCTCCTCCCTCCCTCCATCCCTCTTTATACAATTGTATGATCTGTGTTTACAAATAAATATACGATCTTTGATTTATTTACTGTATCATTTGCGAAAACAGTATTATATTTTGGTTACCAATTCTTAAGTAAAAATCCACCGAGGCATGCTTGAAGCTACCTAGAATGGAGCTAAACTAAGTAAAAACTAGTTAGAAAGTTAATAAAATTATAAACCTAAAACCAAATGAATCAAAAACAATAAATGATTTTGTGAACCCCATAGCCACATTTATTTGACATATAGAAGAATGTAAATTAATTATTGATAACCACATTTCCTAGTCACAAATGCGATTACAAACAAATCAGTCTTTGTAAGTGATCAATTGATAACAAAAACATATTTATTTCAAGTTAAGAATACTAAGATTTTTTTTCAGTCCTTCCCTTGTAATCATATTTTTATTCTGTAAACAGATTATCAAAGAATCTTTGTAACTTTGGACTTAAATATTTATTGTATTCGGTCAAGAAACTTGCGCCCGATTCAAATTTTATGATACGTTAAAAATGCCCTAAATATACCTAAGATATGGATTAGGTAGGTATGACAGTGTCAAAAGTGACGCTTTTGTTTAAAGAAACGTCAGTTTACTCAACATTTATTCAGATACCATAATTTTATACCCGCAACGCAGGCTTCGTCACTCGAACACAAACTGATAATCAGCTACAGGCTTCGTCAACTTACTCTAAAATAATAAATTTAAAAAACCCTACAAAAAAAAAACACCCTCTAACGCACCGCCAGCAGGCAGTGTGCCCAGCAGGCTGGCCGCATTTTAGGATATGTCAGTGTCTGTTTTGACCCTGACATATCTTATCCATATCGTATCTTTAGAAAATTTTAGACGTATCTTAAAGTTTGAATCGGCCCGATTGTTAAAAGTGACGTTTTTGGTTGAAGAAATGAAAACGCTACGCTGCCTGTGGTGTTGATAACTCGCTCACGTAAAAGCACACATTGATGTGTATTATGTAATTAAGAATCCTTTATTCGATGGAAATTAATGTTCTTGATCGCCTAACGGACTTTGTTAAAGATAGTCGAGTTAAGTATGGTTTGTAATGATTCGCTTTTATAAGTAAGGGAATTGAAGAGTCCGTAGCAAGCTCGTCCGAGTTACACCTTCCCATAAACATGGAGTTTCGTTCTCATTTCAAAAGTACGTGTTGAATTGTAACGAAACTTTTCACATACAATGTTATGAATGAATTACCTATATCTATGCATGTAATTATTCTAAATAGCTCCAGCTTAAAAAACAAAAGAAATAGGACAAAAGCAAGTTTTGTATGAAAAATTTAAATTAGCTGTATTTTTTTAACTATGGTATCTGAAGCTACATTAACTAATTACAGGCATAGATATATATCGTATTCTATTGTAAGTACAAAGTTTCAGAGCAATCTAGCTAGTCGTTTTAAAATTAGAGCGTAATTACGTTTGTATTTTTTTTATACCACGACGGTGGCAAACAAGCATACGGCCCGCCTGATGGTAAGCAGTCACCGCAGCCTATGGACGCCTGCAACTCCAGAGGTGTTACATGCGCGTTGCCGACCCTGCTGCGGCCGTAGCTTACACGGCGTAGCAAACATAGCTACGCGTTTAATATTAAACTGCATTTTTTCGAAGATATTTAAATTTTTCGCCTTATTACGAGTATAAAGGATTAACATGACATTAGAATTCAGATGTCAGTGTACGCTCGAATTGGCCTGTAAGGTGCAAAAGTGTAACATTCACATTGACTGTTCATGACCCATCAAATGGTTTCTAAATTGTGTAGCGGAACTCTAAGACCTCTAGCAAATAAGTCATGAAATCACAGTAGCAATCGCGGAATATACACGCCAACACACGATTAGTAAGTAGTAAAATGATGAAGTATCCCCTTATCAGCATGATAATCCGGGATTTAACAACAAACCAGTGTTATCAGTAAATCAGTACAGCGTAGATAGCTACGTACTGCTCAATATACAAATTGGATTAAATGTTGTATCTATAGGTACGCATTGTTTCAACTACAAGCAGATTTGTTTTGTTTTTGTAAGTTGCCTCTACCCGCGACTTCGTATATATCGGTAAATTGGCCTATCCCTCTCCCTTAGGGCAATGTACTAAATAGAAATAACCCTTATTGCACCCACTAAGGGGATGAATTCCGGGATGAAATTAACGCTTTATGTTTTTAGGTCATAAATATTATAAAACACCTGCGTTATTCGTGTAATCCACGATAACGCGCAAATTTGTCAAATCTAACCTTTAATACCATGACATACAAATCATACAATAAGTCAAGGCACACGTCGTCGTGAATGACACGATCTATAAGCCTTATCTAACGCCCCACTCCAAATATCTAGACATAAATATTTTCACATTTGTTGCACCATTTTAATATCCATTACTTTGGAAATTTTCTGAAAGTCGTATTAGGGCCCAAATCTACGTATGATAGGACTCATAAAAAGTTATTGACAAAAATGACATAATGACCTACACGCTTGGATCGCTGACTGTACTTTTCTTTCCATAGGCAACTAGTGCTGATCGAGACAATTCTAAAAACCCCAAACACAATTAGGTTGTGTTGTTTTATCATTATCACAGAGTTTTTGTTGTTCTATCAGATCAGCTTGATGGTACAATAATATTACATTGTCACCCGACTTACATATGTATGCAAATTTTCAGTTTCATTGGAAGTCAGGAAGTGGGTTAATTTTAACTTGCAAGATTTGACCCGTACACACGTACATTGTGAGTTAAATAAAAGCTTGAAAAATTACCATATCGTTGATCCTATTGACTGACAATTCTTAAACTTTGATAGTAGTATAGAAGCGCCGGTTCTGCCCCATGGTTTCACGCCCCCCCCTTTAGCTCCGCCCCTCGCCCACCAGGTGTCCCACCCCTGATCCCAGTCTTCCCGACCTAAAAAAAAAAAAAAAAAAAAAAAAAAAAAAAAAAAAAAAAAAAAAAAAAAAAAAAAAAAAAACAAATAGGGCCCCATTTGGATCGATTGCGATAGGTCCCGACAGTGCCCGGAGTCTCCTTCTATCACTTCTGCACTCCGCTACATAAACAATACACGCTCGTCGACTCTACCATAAAACCCTCGCCGGCCCTTTCTATTGTCTCTATTGTTACCACGACTCGGCGACATGCTATTGTTACTGCCTGTGGTCTCACTCCGATCTTATTTATTCTGTACGTGTTTTGCAACAATTAATTAATTTAATAATTATTACATATTTACTTACTCCATATCTACTTAGGAATAAGTATTTTACCTGACCTATTTATATTACATAGGTTTTTTTTTATATGAACACCTATTACGTTACGATTTTGCATGTCGCCTCCTTCAAACTGTACAGCTCTTTGAGAAAACAATATTGGTTGCAACGCCTATTTATATATAATTACATATTTACTTCCTCCTTATGTACTTAACATTAGGTATTTTTTTTATATGGGCCCTTAACGTGCCACGATTTGCATGCTGTCTCTTTCAAACCTGTATTGTTTGCAACGCCCATTTATTTATATACAATTACATACTTACTTACTCTGTATGTACTTACGACTAGGTATCATACCTATACTATTTTTATTCAATTGGGTTTTTTTATATAGCCACCTCTGTTACGTTGCGAGAACAATATTGGTTGCAACGCCTGTTTATATATAATTACATATTTACTTCCTTTTCTTATGTACTTAAGATTAGGTATTTCTTTTATATAGGCCCTTAACGTGCCACGATTTTCATGCTGTCTCTTTCAAACCTGTATTGTTTGCAACGCCCATTTATTTATATACAATTACATACTTACTTACTCTGTATGTACTTACGACTAGGTATCATACCTATACTATTTTTATTCAATAGGGTTTTTTATATAGCCACCTCTGTTACGTTAGGATTTGCACTCGCACGTTGCTGTCTCTTTCAAACCTTTTAAGAAATCAATAATGTGTATTTACGATAGGAATTATACCTAAACTATTGTATATATACATAATGGTGATGATTTCATACCAAATATTTTACATATTTACCTATATGTTAGCAGTTTTTGTCTTAAATTTTATTGATTCCAGATTATTATTGATCGAGACATTTGTGTTGTCTTGATTTTTTATCCACTCGTAAATAAGTTTGGTATATGTGAGAAATTGACTGCTAATTATTGATAGACAGTTAACATGGCCGTCTTTAGGTCAGGTTTCAACTTGTAGGTATATGTAAACAAAGTTTCCGTTATTTAGTGCTATAATTTATTGCATTCCTGTTTATACCAGTTAGATAGATGGGGTAGTGACTTTCAAAATCCTGTTAAAACGTGTCTCTTCCTAGGTGGTCCTCTGTTCCCACTAGCGTGCCTGAGGTTTTTTTTAAACACAAATTCATATAAAAAGGCCGCTGCTGAGGGTGAATTATATAGTATCTTTAGACCACCAGTTCAGTTTCATTCTGTTCAAGCAGTTACTATGGATAACTTAAACAGTGATATATACGATTCGCAACTAAATAAAGTGTGTGAAGATGTCGAGGAAGATCAAGCTTTATACGATGCCGGTGAACTATTCAGCCAGTTGCAACGTAAAACGTGAGTATTATTTTTTATTTTATTTACAACTACTTGGTATCGTCCATCGTACTTGCAAGAACTTGTCATATTTTTTTATTTTGTTTCTGTCGCGTTTCGCTAAACTTGTTAAAACATGAATTTATTGTGTTGCTGAGTGGGAGTAGGAGCTTAATATATAAGCAGCCCGACCACCCATTCCCAGCCATTCTACACCATTATCCATTTAAGTGTCAACTGTCAAGGTTATATTGGTGTGTGATACAGTTCTTATAATGGCATTCCAATTTTATCCTCGGTCGGGATTTACTTCAGATGAGATAGCGTGTTTTAATAAAGTTGTTATACTTCAAAAATTCCACAGATTTATAAGATTATGGTATATTGAAGGGGTTTTACCTAATTCATTTATTGAAGACTGGGATATAATACCTTATTATACACCTTGTAATGGTCATATGGAATCTTATCAGGATGTCTCATTTACATCTAACCCTGATGAAATAGATGGGGTTCTACCAATGCAAGCATATTGTTTGCATTGTAAAAAAGAATCTAGTTAGTATATTTTATAATGGTAATTGTGTGAATACTAATTTAATGATGTGTTAAATGAGTAAGTATAATAATTAGTTTTCTTTTTTCCTTTCACAGAACTTCACAAGTCGGAACCGGTATAAAAAGAAGACTTACGGTGGATCCAGGTATCGATATCCCATACAAGAAAAACCGTCAATCAACTAGTCGTGATCCATCCTCCTATGCACCACCTGAAGCATCTGATACGGATTTAAATGCAATTAACAGCGATAAAACCGGTACGAAAAAAAGAACTGCAGCGGATCCGGTTAAAGATAGATCTTACAAGAAAAACTGCCCGTCAACCAGTCGTGACCTTTTCACCTCTGCATCACCTGAAGCACCTGATACCGATGTAAGTGCAATTAATAGTGATAAAATCGAATGTTCTGTGTGTCGTATATATGTTTCAAAAAAATTTTATGCAAACCATGTAAATAGC
Source organism: Cydia pomonella (assembly GCF_033807575.1). NCBI lineage: Eukaryota > Metazoa > Arthropoda > Insecta > Lepidoptera > Tortricidae > Cydia > Cydia pomonella. Next base: position 13,855,003 of record NC_084719.1, on the reverse strand, counting down.
AACGGACACAAAAACAACGTCTTACATTCAGATTATGAACTAATTAATGTTCAGTTGATTGAAAGTGCTTTTAAAAATAGGGTTGCAACGTATAGGGTCGTCTCTAATAATAGTACTCTTGGTAATCTTGAAACCCCTGAAATATTTTTACAGGATAATAGAGAAAAAATACAGACATTGTGGAACCGTTCACTTACAAGTCATTGTAGCTTAAAAGTTAACTTCATTCTTTATGCAGATTTCTTTCAAGAAACAAAACAACTTACAAATACTTTTGATTTTCAATTAACTAACAATATCATTACCAGAAGCAGTGATAGCGATGAAATCTTTTTATCTCTCTTGAATGAAATGTTAATGAGATTATCAAATTTTGAAAAAAAGGATAGTGGCTGGAGTTTACAAAAAATTAATTATCTAGATGTGAATATAAACAAATATAATCCGTTGCATGGTTCATCATACATAAAATTACCGCGTGATATACACAATAAAAAGGCTATAATTAATGTTCAAAATAATGATTACGAATGTTTTCGATGGGCTGTACTGTCAGGTTTATATCCACCTCAAAGGAATAACCATGCAAATATTGTGGGCACATACATGAAACATAAGGATAAATTGAACTTTGGACAACTTTCTTTCCCAATGAAACTTACTGATATTCCTAAGTTTGAGACTCTGAATAGCTTGAGTATTAATGTTTTTGGATTGGAATACAAACCACAAAGCAAAAAACA